>NC_060130.1:564154615-564457645 GCF_021461395.2 Schistocerca americana
AGTGTTCTTTCTCCTCCTAAGAAGAATATCTTTGTAAACTTGGAATTATTCTGCTACCTTAGGAAAATCGGGGTGACCTATTCTACTTTTCACCAATTTAAGATTATCATTCTGATTTTGTTTTCGTCTAAGGTTCTTACATATGCGTTTAATCGGTCCCTCTTCCTGGAGTTGAAATACTGCGATCAATATTTCATCGCAATACCTGTTCGTTACATGATCCAACCCCTGCTCTTTATTCTTTACATTTCTGGATAGCACATCTGCCACTACGTTTTCAGCACCCTTTATATACTGCATCTCATAGCTAAATTGTTGCAAATACATAGTCTACCTTCTCAGTCTACCATGTTTGAGCTGACAAGTATTTAAATAAGGTAAAGCACTATGGTTCGTAAAAATCAACACTCTATGTCCTAACAGGTATTGCTCAAACATTTCCAAACCGAAAATAACCGCTAAAACTTACAGCTCAGAGATGCTATAATTTTTCTCCGCTTGTTGTAACGATCGACTTGCAAATGTAATTGTTTTGTGGACCTGTTCTTCTCCAATCATCTCAATGTGAAACAATTCTACCCCCAGACCGTTACCACAGACGTCTGATCCTAAACAAATAGGTTCTGAAAAGTCAGGATGATTCAAAATGTGGCTGTTCACTAGTGCTTCCTTAAGTTTTTCAAAAGCAGTTTGACATTCCAGGATCCACTTATAGGAAACTTTTTTTTTTCAACAATTTCCTTGAACAAGGATCACTAAATAATTTCCCTGCCACAAATTTGCGATAAAATCCAAACAAACCGAATATTCCTTTTAGGTCCTTACATGTGGCTGGTACTGCATAGTCCCTAATAGCATTTATGTTACTTGGATCGGGCATAATTCCTTCCCCACTTACTATATGTCCCAGGAATTTAAACTCTTTTTGACAAATTCTGTCTTTTCTAACTTCAATTTCATCGCTGCTGTTTTAATAGCATTTTACACATTGTCTAACAACAAACAGTGCTCTTCCCAAATCCACTCTTACGTCCACGTAAACAGTAATTCGCCTCAATAACTGAGACCTAAAACGTGAGACATTGCCTTGACTAATGCACAAACACTGATATTTAACCTAAAAGGCACAACCTTATACTGGTAACATCGTCCTTCAAACAAGAACGCTGTAAACTTTCTCGATTCCTTAGCCAGAGGTAGATTCACGTATCCACACGTAATCCATAGAAGTAATAAACAACGTAGCCCCTTTAAAATTCTGTAATAGTTCTTCAGTGTTTATTGGCCTGTCACTCTCTGGTAAAACAATGTTATTCAACTCCCTAGCGTCTAAAACCAGCCTAATTGAGTCGTCCTTTATAGGTACAACAACCAGTGGGTTATTGTATACACTAACAGATTTTCAATTATCCCCCAATCACGGATTTTCTGTATAAGGTCTCGAACAGCTTCCTTATGCGCTTCTGGAACGGCAAATGGTTTTTTGAAAAAATGTGCATCTTCTTTCACAGTTAAGTAGCATTCGTATTTCCAACTAATCCAGGCTGATCTGAAAATACCTCACGATATTTACTCAAAATTTGTCTTAAAACGTCCTTTTGTATTTCAGTTAATTCTGTAAGTTCCTCTCTCCTCGATCCGAATTCTGACACTCTCTAGCTCAGAAGGATCCACTTCCTCCCTTTTACCATACTCATTATAGCCTTCGATCAATGTAGCTGCCCTAGAGTATCGTGTAGGAATGTCACTTTGTTCTTCGTTTACACTCTGTCTTTTTTCCAACGAATAGCTATACTGTATGGATAAATGATGATGGCGTCCTCTTGGGTAAAATATTCCGGAGGTAAATTAGTCCCACATTCGGATCTCCGGGCGGGGACTACTCAGGAGGACGTCGTTATGAGGAGAAAGAAAACTACGGATCGGAGCGTGATATGTCAGATCCCCTAATCGGGCAGGTAGGTTAGAAAATTTAAAAAGGGATATGGATAGGTTAAAGTTGGATATAGTGAAGTTCGGTGGCAGGAGGAACAAGACTTTTGGTCATGTGAACACAGGGTTATAAATACAAAATCAAATAGGGGTAAGGCAGGAGTAGGTTTAATAATGAATAAAACAATAGGAATGCGGGTAAGCTACTACAAACAGCACAGCGAACGCATTGTTGTGGCCGAGGTAGACACGAAGCCCACGCCTACTACAGTAGTACAAGTCTATATGCCAACTAGCTCTGCAGATGACGAAGAAATTGAAGAAACGTATGATGAAGTAAAAGAAATTATTCAGATAGTTAAGGGAGACGAAAATTTAATAGTCATGGGTGACTGGAATTCGGTAGTAGGAAAAGGGAGAGAAGGAAACGTAGTAGGTGAATAAGGATTGGGGGTAAGAAATGAAAGAGGAAGCCGCCTGGTGGAATTTTGTACAGAGCATAACTTAATCATAGCTAACACTTGGTTCAAGAATCATAAAAGAAAGTTGTATACATGGAAGAAGCCTGGAGATACTGACAGGT
Organism: Schistocerca americana; assembly: GCF_021461395.2. Classification (NCBI taxonomy): domain Eukaryota; kingdom Metazoa; phylum Arthropoda; class Insecta; order Orthoptera; family Acrididae; genus Schistocerca; species Schistocerca americana. The sequence goes on from NC_060130.1 coordinate 564,157,131, forward strand.
TTCAGATAGATTATGTAATGGTAAGACAGAGATTTAGGAACCAGGTTTTAAATTGTAAGACATTTCTAGGGCAGATGTGGACTCTGACCACAATCTATTGGTTATGAAATGTAGATTAAAACTGAAGAAACTGCAAAAAGGTGGGAATTTAAGGCGATGGAACCTGGATAAACTGACTAAACCAGAGGTTGTACAGAGTTTCAGTGAGACCATAAGGGGACAATTAACAATAATGGGGGAAAGAAATACAGTAGAAGAAGAATGGGTAGCTTTGAGGGATGAAGTAGTGAAGGCAGCAGAGGATCAAGTAGGTGAAAAGACGAGGGCTAGCAGAAATCCTTGGGTAACAGAAGAAATATTGAATTTAATAGATGAAGGAAGAAATTATAAAAACGTAGTAAACGAAGCAGGCAAAAAAGAATACAAACGTCTCAAAAATGAGATCGACAGGAAGTGCAAAATGGCTAAGCAGGTATGGCTAGAGGATAAATGTAAGGATGTAGAGGCTTATCTCACTTGGGGTAAGATAGATACTGCCTACAGGAAAAGTAAAGAGACCTTTGGAGAAAAGAGAACCACTTGTATGAATGTCAAGAGCTCAGATGGAAACCCAGTTCTAAGCAAAGAAGGGAAAGCAGAAAGGTGGGAGGAGTATATAGAGGGTCTATACAAGGGCGATGTACTTGAGGACAATATTATGGAAATGGAAGAGGATGTAGATGAAGATCAAATGGGAGATATGATACTGCGTGAAGAGTTTGACAGAGCACTGAAAGACCTGAAACGAAACAAGGCCCCAGGAGTAGACAACACTCCATTAGAACTACTGACAGCCTTGGGAGAGCCAGTCCTGACAAAACTCTACCATCTGGTGAGCAAAATGTATGAGACGGGCGAAATACCCTCAGACTTCAAGAAGAATATAATAATTCCAATCCCCAAAAAGCAGGTGTTGAGAGATGTGAAAATTACCGAACTATCAGTTTAATGAGTAACGGCTGCAAAATACTAACGCGAATTCTTTGCAGACGAATGGAAAAAATGGTAGGAGCCCACCTTAACGGAAGATCAGTTTGGATTCCGTAGGAATATGGGAACACGTGAGGCAATACTGATCCTACGACTTATTTTAGAAGCTAGATTAAGAAAAGGCAAACCTATTTTTCTAGCATTTGTGGACTCAGAGAAAGCTTTTGACAATGTTGACTGGAATACTCTCTTTCAAATTCTGAAGGTAGCATGAGTAAAATACAGGGAGCGAAAGGCTATTTACAATTGGTACAGAAACCAGATGGCAGTTCTAAGAGTCGAGGGACACGAAAGGGAAGCAGTGGTTTGGAAGGGAGTGAGACAGGGTTGTAGCATCTCCCCAATGTTGTTCAATCTGTATATTGAGCAAGCAGTAAAGGAAACAAAAGAAAAATTCGGAGTAGGTTTTAAAATCCATGGAGAAGAAAAAAAAACTTTGAGGTTCGCCGATGACATTGTAATTCTGTCAGAGACAGCAAAGGACTTGGAAGAGCAGTTGAACTGAATGGACAGTGTCTTGAAAGGTGGATATAAGATGAACATCAACAAAAGCAAAACGAGGATAAGGGAATGCAGTCTAATTAAGTCGGGTGATGCTGAGGGAATTAGATTAGGAAATGAGACACTTAAGGTGGTAAAGGAGTTTTGCTATTTGGGGAGCAAAATAACTGATGATGGTCGAAGTAGAGAGGATATCAAATGTATACTGGCAATGGGAAGGAAAGCGTTTCTGAAGAAGAGAAATTTGTTGACATCGAGTATAGATTTAAGTGTCAGGAAATCGTTTCTGAAAGTATATGTATGGAGTGTAGCCATGTATGGAAGTGAAACGTGGACGATAACTAGTTCGAACAAGAAGAGAATAGAAGCTTTCGAAATGTGGTGCTACAGAAGAATGCTGAAGATTAGATGGGTAGAGCACTTAACTAATGAGGTGGTACCGAACAGGATTTGGGAGAAGAGGAGTTTGTGGCACAACTTGACTAGAAGAAGGGATCGGTTGGTAGGACATGTTCTGAGGCATCAAGGGATCACAAATTCAGTTTTGGAGGGCAGCGTGGAGGGTAAAAATCGTAGAGGGAGACCAAGAGATTAATACACTAAGCAGATTCAGAAGGATGTAGGCTGCAGTACGTACTGGGAGATGAAGAGCATTGCACACTATAGAGTAGCGTGGAGAGCTGCATCAAACCAGTCTCAGGACTGAAAACCACAACAACAACAGAATAACTACAGGTTTTCCACTGATTCTTGTAATTACATCATTCGACCCAAAATTTACCCATCCTTCATATTTATGCAAGAAGTCGTCACCCACCAACATATCCACACTGAGTCCATTTATAATTAGAAAATTCTGTTTTATGGCTACCTCACATACAGTTATGGATAACAGGTCATCAGTCATCTTGTTTAACCACTTTCTTAGCTTTTCCAGTAGCTACAATATTGTTTAGACCACTCACTGGCATGGTAACCACTTCTTTACTATTTGGGGGAGTATTTACCAAATTGTGAGATACAGCACACACTTCCGAACCGGTATCAATTAGACAAGAAACTTCTTCTTCAAACATCATTACTTCAATAATCGTTTGTCCTACATACTCTCTCCTGATTACATTCTCAGGCTCCTCTAACAATTCCTACACCACTTCTCGACTGTCGAATCCTACCTCCATTGTGGAAATCATACTTACATTTACTGGGTCCTCCTTTGGCTTATTATTAGTAGTGGCAGCTTCCACAAGTCTGTCCACTATTGACAACCTAAAATAACCCTCCCACTTCTTACCATAATTTTTCTCTGATTCTGCAACCCTTCCATGGTATTGTCAGAAATTTCCTCACCACTTTTTTCTTCCCCTTCTTCTGATTCTCCATTCTCACTTACTGCAATTACTTCAGTTAATTTAGTCAAAACTTCGTCTACTCTTACTCCCGCATTAATTCCACAATTCATTCGTAGCCTCTCATCTTTTTCGCAGTGCTGATTCACCCTTATTTCCTGATCTGAATCTTCCCTTAAATTTACTTGTTCCTTAACGTTATGGTCCTTCTGATCTTCATTTGCACTGTTTCTATCATATAATGCTACGTTATTTACTGGATATACCTTTAGTTTCTCCGTGTCACTCTCCTCTGCTCTATTAGTGGTTAAATTATTATTACCACTATGTTGTTTTGTGGGCGCATTCCTTACAAAGGGTGTCGCTACCGGGTTTAACCTGTAATGTCTTCGTCTGCGTGCGCCAGCTTCATCGCAGACTGCTAACAATTTTCCTGCTGGGTGTTGTTATTATGTCTAAGACGCCTGTCATTGGGCGGGCACCGCCTTCTTGTTACGTCAGCAGCCGACAGCTGATGGCAATCGTAATACTGAACCCGTTCGTTGATCCTATTTCCACTTACCTCTTCGTCCTCTAAATCTACCTCTGTATCCATTACCTCTTTGGACGCTGATTCTAATTAACTTCACCTCTATTATCATTCTGTCTGACAGGAGGCCCGTATTTTCTCCTGGCATTTTCTTCTTCCTTTAAAATACCAGCTGATCAAAAAGTCAGTACAAATTTGAAAACGTAACAAACCACAGAATAACGTAGATAGAGAGATACAAATTGACACACATGCTTGGAATGACATGGGGTTTTATTAGAACCGAAAAAAAAACGAAGTTCACAAAATGTCCAACAGATGGCCCTGGACAGCAAAACTGCTACCATGTCGGATGAGAGGTACGCCGAAATGCTACAGAATCGCATCATCCCCAGCCAGTCTGATAAACGCTTGCTGGAACGTATGATGTTTATGCAGGATGGCGCTCCACCCCATATTGCTAGACGCGTGAAAGATCTCTTACGGCCGGCCGGTGTGGCCGTGCGGTTCTAGGCGCTTCAGTCTGGAGCCGCGGGACCGCTACGGTCGCAGGTTCGAATCCTGCCTCGTTCGTGGATGTGTGTGATGTCCTTAGCTTAGTTAGGTTTAAGTAGTTCTCAGTTCTAGGGGACTGATGACCACAGATGTTAAGTCCCATAGTGCTCAGAGCCATTTGAACCATTTGATCTCTTACGCGCGTCGTTTGGTGATGATCGTGTGCTCAGCCGCCACTTTCGTCATGCTTGGCCTCCCAGGTCCCCAGACCTCAGTCCGTGCGATTATTGGCTTTGTGGTTACCTGAAGTCGCCAGTGTATCGTGATCGACCGATATCTCTAGGGATGCTGAAAGACAACATCCGACGCCAATGCCTCACCATAACTCTGGACATGCTCTACAGTGCTGTTCACAGCATTATTCCTCGATTACAGCTATTTTTCAGGAATGATGGTGGACATATTGAGCATATCCTGTAAAGAACTTCATCTTTGCTTTGTCTTACTTTGTTATGCTAATTATTGCTATTCTGTTCAAATGAAGCGCCATCTGTTGGACATTTTTTTAAGTTTTGTATTTTTTTCTTTTGGTTCTAATAAAACCCCAAGTCATTTCAAGCATGTGTGTCAATTTGTACCTCTCTATCTACATTATTCTGTGATTTATTCGGTTTTCAAATTTATACTGACTTTTTGGTCACCCGGTACTTTATACCCTTCCCAGATAGTGAATAAATCTGTCAAGATTATCTCTAGGAGTTGAAATTACCTTGTTTCTCCGGTACAATGGCAGCTTATTTTCTATCCCCATAATTATTTGCTCAGTTTCAGCTTTTGAACTTAGATACGATAAAGTAGTTTTCCATTTTTGTAAAAACCTTTTAATATTATCTTTCTTGGGTTCATATCTCTCCCCTGACCAAAACTTATTCAAAACATCGTTCTGTCTCCTCCTGCCCCTATATTCTGCAAAAAAAGCCTGTTCAAAGTCCACCAACTTATCATAAGCTAAATTACCCAAATTTCTAGCTTCTCTCATTAAATTAGATATAATAAATCCTATTTTTTGCTTGTCATTCCATACTGTAGGTAACAAATGATCAAAGTCGCTCCAGAACTATTTGAGTGCAAATTCTTAATTTGATCAAATTTCGAAAATTGTTGATGAGTTATATACACTATTTCAGATGAGTCTATTAAACTGTTAGACAGGATACTACCACTACTGCTGTTGACACACCATTCTACTTTTGTTAGTCAACTGTCATGTTCACACAACTGTTCATTCACACTGGTACCTAACTGACTAATGTTAGTTTCTAGGTTAGTAATTTTACTAGCCACTTGTGCTCCAAACTTTGTACACCTGTCTTTTCCTTCTTTAATTTTAGTTTCTAAGGCAGCATGGTTAACCTCACAGTAATTTTTGGCACTCTGTATGTGTTCATGAATTTTATCCACTTCGGAATTTACATATTCTTTGAACTGTTCGCTGCCTTCAGCAACCTGCTTAATCTGGGAAGTTAGTTCACTTTCCACTGTTACAACTGCAGCATTACATTCTTGTCTTACCTACTTAATTTCTCTTTTAATATTGTTATTAAACAAAGTCAGGTCATTTTTCCACGAATCGCTCAAATTCAAATTTTATCTTCCATTTTGGATTCCATTTTAACTGAAAAATTATTAAATCCCTGTTCAACTTCAGAATGCAATTCATCTATTTCAGAACTTAATGATGTTTTAATATCTGTCCCCATTTTATTCATGTTACTATTCATCTGACCCATATGCTTTGAAATATTTGCTAACATTTCTGACATATTGTTCTTTGGTTGACAAGCTTCTAGCATTGGTCCTGGCTCTATGTCTTTAGCAGTAACAAGTATATTTTCAACATCGTCTCCCATCATGTTTTGTTCACTATCAGTCACACAATTAACATATAGCGAATCTGGCAAACTACTACTAACATTTGTTTGTGACACATCAAAACTGAAATTATCAATCATGGAACCATTTTCTTCTTTTACGTTCCCCAAATCTATCCCCAGTCTCTCCTTTACTATCGTCTGATTGTTTTCAGTCATTTCAGACAGTTTTTCAGCACACACACAATGAAGTAAACCACTATTTAACTTTTGTCTTCAGACGTGTCCACCACGACAAGATGGAACAGTGCGTCCCCACATCAGGCTCGGCAAACTCACGTCCAGTTTTAAGGGCCACCGCATCCACCATGGCTCCAACCTCCCCGTCAGTCTGATTTGTTTACTGTGGTAGCGCAGTGCCTGCTGGTCATCAGTTGTCGGCATATCGTCTGCAACAGCATACCGTCAATTGTTCTCGGTGCATAGTACACTTCACTAATAATTTAGCACTCGAGTTCTTTGCTGCTGCGCTCCAACTACAATTCATTAGCACACGTATCTATTGTCCCACAATAATTCCTTTATCATTCGTGTGTGAATACTTTACGAGTCCATTTAAACACTGCTGCTTTATATAAAGCTCCTACGCACCTGAACTTTACTAATGTTTTTCCCGGCCGACAAAGCCACAATTGTGAAAGGGCGGGGTTTGCTTTTATTTCTCTCTCATTACGTTTTCGCCACTTTGTAGGCTGCAAATTAAAATTCACCTACCTCTGCAACGCAGATACTCACAAGATGATGTAAAAGGAGCATTGATAAAAAACACCATCTAACATCTATAATTGTTATGAAAGAAAGTTCTGTAGAAAAATTGTCATTCAGTTTTATCGGGCAGTGAGAGAATGGATTGGCTTCTGGAAAATATTGATCGAAATTTCCACACTAAAATGTTAATTCGGTCCTTGATAGCCAGAAAAAAGTAATATTCAGTTCACATTTAACTGTAAGTATCTAAAGCCGAACAGTTTGTTGCAGCATATTTTGTTCGTCGGACACTGCACTGAGTTACGAATAAAATTCAGAGAACAACGTTAAGTAACTAGGTATCATTATTTTCATATAACGTAAGAGACGTAAGCATGTCAGGCCACTAAAATTGCCTGGAGGCACGAATATCACGTCTTTCATATTGAACTGGCGTTTGAAGTGACATTTCACGTCAGTGATGGGAGCACTTCGTGATGAATGTAATATGTTTAAATCATAATATGTTTACAACATACTGTGTTAGAAAACTGGGTGTAAGTGTGTATGAGTGATTCGATATGAACCGGAGGCAGGTTTACGTGGCAGAAATGAAAGAGAAAATAAGAAAAAATGAGCATGTTATACGTCCTTATCTCGTGATACAGCACTCTTTTTTTGAAACTTATTACACACTGAGATGCACTGTCGACACTTAATTCCTTTCAAGAAGATGGTGCCCATGTCTTTATGATGATGAAAAGGCCTAAATCTCTTTCTCGCCAGTGAAGACTCGTTTAGCAGTCTTCTGTGTAATTTGAATTATATTTGAATACGTTAAGGCACGTACACATTGAGGAGTCTACGCCGAAGACGTTCCACCTAGTGTCGGTTTATGAAAGGATGAGTAGCGCCGTGGAAACGGGTGAGTCTTATCGTCATTTTCACAACGGTGGTTGACTGCTGCCTCATATTTCCACCAAACTGCTACGAAATATTAATAAATTATATACACAAAAATACCTCGTACATCAGTCTACCGATTACTGAGTATCGTGTTACAATCTATACAGTAGTTCCGGCGATTAGCCCGAATATACGAAAAGATGTGAGATGTGCACTTCAATTTATGCATGTAAAGTAAATTTTGTAGCATATCATGTATCGGAGGCTGGCTGAGGGGATCAAGATCTAAGGCCGCAAAAGAAAATAAAATGAAAATAAACAAACAAACTTGATTTAAACGTGTAGCCCTTGACGGCACCCCTGTTGTAAAGCGTACTACGCACAGATTGCTTTTTGAGACTTATTGTCTCATTTTTTTTGCTGCGGCAGACCCTTTGTTGCACACCATTTCACCCTATCATCCAATGAATCGTGACCGCATCTACGTTTGGATTGGGGAAAGGCAAAACCAGAAAGCTGAAACATACGACGCCTGACGCTCTGCTGCAAAACTTTCTTTATACTGGGTGTGTCACTAACTATTGCCACCTAGAATAACTCCGAAAGTACGATAGGAACTGAAACGTTTGAGGGACACATGTTGCAAGGGACAATGGGGGCCATAATATGGCGTTGGTTTTTTGTCGCTATGTGGGGTCGCGTCAGAGATATGAAGGTAAACTCTTTTTTTAAATGGAATGCTATAGTTTGGTACATATTTTCTGATAGCGGCTATCGAGACGAATCCAATGATGTGTAACAGGAAGGTCTTTGAAGGTCAAAGAAGGTCACAAAGGTAGCATAAACGTCCTTTTACAGAAGGTGTTCGAAGTGATGACCATTGGTTTCAATGCAATGTTGCAATCTTCTTATCATGGATTGAGTGGTATTCCTCATCACTTCGCCACTTATCGAAGCACGTGCTCTGTTAATTCTCCCTCGTATATCATGCAAATAGTAAATATTCACCGAATACGGCGTATCTATCTAACGTGCCACTGACATGTAAACACGTTTCGACGGTTTCGCAATACAACACTAATAGGAACGTTAAGACTAGTACCGTCGAATCAAGAGAATGTACGAAAAACAAGTCGATATGCTTCTCATTTACGGAGAATACCACCGAAATTCGGTGAAAGCTAGAGACTGATACGCTGAATGATGTCCTCAACGTACTCAACCCACACGTCGTACATTTAAACATGTGTATGATAAATTGAGAACAACGGGATCTTTAACGTATCGGAAACATATCTGGCAAAGGAAAGTTACTAATGAGGAAACGGAAAGTGGTACTCTTGCTATTGTGGTTCGAGATCCTTGTGCTAGTTCGCGTCAAATCGGAAGGAAATCTGGCATGAGCCAGAGCAGTGTTGTTCGCGTTATGCATCTCCATAACTATCATCCTTGTCATATCAGTCTCCACCAAAAATTAACTGGTACGGATTGTATGCGTCGTACTGAATTCTGCCGATGGGCTCAACTTCAGATTCGGAGGGATGACACAATTATTAATTTGATATTATTTACTAATGAGGTTACAGTCACGAACCTTGGAAATGTTAATTTGCATAATATGCATTATTGGGCAACTGTTGGCTGCGGCAAGTTGCACACCAAAACCGTGGTCGGTGAATGTATGCTGTGGGATTCTGAAGGACAGAACTATAGGCCCCTACTTAATTGAAAGAAATCTTAATGGCAAGAAGTACACCACATTCCTGCAAAAAACATTAGGTCTATTATTGGAAGAAATACCTTTAGGAACAAGGAAAAGAATGTGGTATCAACACGATGCCTCAGGAAATTTTCTTATGAGGATTCGTAAAAGACATTGTTTATAAAGGCGATCCAACTACACCAGAAGATATGCAAGAGAGAATTGTCAGAGCTTGTGCTTCGATACATGCTGATGTGATAAGGAATACCACTCAATCCATGATAAGAAGATTGCAGCACTGCATTGATACCCATGGTGATGACTTCGAACACCTTCTGTAAACGGACGTTCATGCCACCTTTGTGACCTCAGTTGACCTTCAAAGACCTTCCTGTTACGTATCATTGGACTTTTCTCGATAGCCGCTATTAGAAAGTAAGTGCCAAACTATAGTATTCCATTAAAAAAAAAAGGATAAAAAAATTGACCTTCATATCTCTGAAGCGACCCCACCTAGCAACAGAAAACTAACGTCATATTATGGCCCAAGTTGTCCCATGCAACTTTTGACCCACAAACTTTTCACCTCCTATCATAATGTCGGAGTTATTCTTGATGGCATTAGCTAGTGACTCACCCTGTATAAACGAAGCAAATCTCCATACCAACAGCGAAAACGTGAGCAACGATGTAACTTGAAATCTGAGTCACTTTTATTTTCTGGCGATTCTCCACATCACAGAACAGAATAAGAAGCTAAAAAGAAGAGTGAAAGAAAGTGTTCCAGCTGGGATTCAATCCACCAACCTTTCAGGTTCACTCACGCCCAGTACTACCACATCATGTACAAATATATTTACACTTACAGTTCTTTAGAGTCACTCCTGCTCTCTCGTGTTACGGCGGCAGCTCGCTAGCTGGCAATAGCATCGCTATCGTATTCATAGTGGCGAGGGATTCTAACGGTCGCTACGCCAAGGGGGTTGGGCGGTTGGGCGGGAGGAGGGATTGGGGACCTTATGATCACTTTTTGAAAAAGTTGTAATGTAGTCAGCTTCTATTTCAAAATTTTAGAAAAATACGCATTGCTTCAATTGTATTGTTGTACCAGATTCCTTATATTTTTGTAATTTTCAGCTAAATTTAACCCAAAAATTTAAGTCTAAGTAGCAGATTTCACTTTCACTGTCGTCGTCGGCTGATACTCGTATCCGAGTTTTCATTTCTCTCCTGAGATATCCTTTGTCACGGGTCAGGCGTGGAAGTGTCGTTGATGGCTTAGCAATCTAATCCTAGCGTGGAACAGGTGGCCACAGACATTACAGCTGATGGAAGTTGGAGGACGTGGCTGAGCCTGGAGGAGTTTATGTCTCCGGCGTTTGTCATTCTCCATTCTTCGACGATCCAGCTCAATGTTTTGAAGAGCATTTGAGGTAACTGAGCGCCAGTGACTTTGATCTTCTGCTATTGTGGACCAGTTAGTCGGATCGATGTTCAAGTTTTTCAGACTTTTCTTGTACTGATCCTTATAACGTTTGAGAGGGGCACCTCGTGGCCTTTTACCTGTGCTCACATCGCTGTACAGCATTTGGCGTGGAAGTCTGTCATTTTTCATCCGATAGACATGTCCGACCCATCTGAGTCGATGCCCAATGATAAGAGCTTCAATTCTATACATTTTTGCTTTCTCAAGAACAGCAATGTTGGATATGAAGTCATCCCATTTCAGGTTCATGATATATCTCAGCTTCTGTTGGTTGAAGAGTTCTAGTTTCTTCAGATCACAGCAATATAACGTCCAGGTTTCGCAATCATATAGCAGGGTGGAAATGACTACAGCTTTGTTCACCATCAGTTTGGTGTACATTGTTAGGTCTTTATTCAGGAAGACACGCTTTGTAAGACGTCAAAATGCTACAGGGGCAGCACGTAATCTATTCTCCACATTTTTTCCAGATGAGCAGTTAGAAGACAGTATGCTTCCTAGGTAGAGGAAATGGTCCACTTGTTCCAAGGGTGTGTCATAAATGGATATGCTGAAATCAGGAACGGAGGAGCCAGGAGTTGGCTGCACCATCACCTTTGTCTTTGGAATATCGACGGAGAGACCAAATCGTTCGTACGCCCTGCAGAATGAATCAACTGACAGATGCAACTCTGCAGGTGAATGAGCTGGAGAAGCATTGTCATCAGCATACTGCAGCTCTGTCACACGAGTGGTACTGGTGAACCTTTTTGAATGGAGTCTGGAATGGTTGAATAATCCTCCATCGAACCTGTACTTTAGTTCTATTCCTACATTGTTTACGGATGTCTCGCAAAGCATAGCTGCCAGATACAATGCAAATAATATTGGTGCAAGAACGCATCCTTGTTTAAGCCCACTTGTTATTGGGAATGCACCAGTTGTTTCATTCTGGCAGAGGGCCTGTCCAGTCATATCATCGTGGAGAGCTTCAATGAAGTCAACAAAATGTTCAGGGCAACCGAAGCGATTTAAGACCACCCACATGGCTTCTCTGGAAACTGTATCAAAGGCCTTTTCTAGATCGTAGAAAAAAAGTAGTAAAGGCTTTTGCTGTTCTCTGCACTTCTCCTGTAGTTGTCATGCACAGAGAATCATGTCAATTGCCCTTCTTGAAGGTCGAAACCCGCATTGAGACTCAGGTAGTATAGTCTCCGAAAGTGTCTGGAGGCGATTTAAAAGGATTCTTGTAAAAATTTTGACACTGACAGAGAGTAGAGATATTCCCCGGTAGTTACCACAGACGCCTCTGTCGCCCTTCTTGAAGATGGTGACAATTGTGGAGTTCTTCAAGTCAGCTGGTACCTTGCGGGTTTCCCACATTAATAGAATGAGTGAGAAGAGTCTAGTTTTTAGACGCAAGCCATCACCCTCAATAAGCTCCATCGGGATGCTGTCAGGTCCAGGAGCCTTCCCAGGTTTCACACTCTTGAGTGCCTTGCCAAATTCTAGAAAAGTTGGAGGATTAGCCATCCAGGGTTGTGGACGGTGCTGTGGGACATTTTTGAGAAATTCTCCAGCGGGCGTAGAAGGGTGGTTTAAGTGAGCTGAAGTGCTCTTTCCAACGATTTAAGATGTCCTGACTTTCAGTAAGAATGGTGGAGTTCCAGCGTAGAAGCCACGCAGGTTCCTTGCATCAGAAAGATTTTGGAGTTCTGTCGCTTTCTGTTGCCACCATTTATTCTTGTTTGCTCGTATTTCACTTTGACATTTCTGCTTGAGTTCTTGAAAGTGTCCTTTCTTTTCTGCGCAGAACGGATCTTGAGCAAGGGATAGGTAAGCATCCCGCTTTGCATTGATGATGGCTTGGATTTCTCCATGATTGTCATCAAATCAGTCACTTCTTTTCCGTGCACTAAAACCAACAACATTCTCAGCAGTTTCTTTGATGATATTCTTTAATGTGATCCATTCTTGTTCGACATCGTCTGTGGTTGCTGGAGGTTTGTTAAGTTGTTCAGACAGTATGTCTTGGAAGTGTGAACGAACGTTTTTGTTGTTCAGGTTACATATGTTGAATTTTCTGCGTGGTGGGTTTGAAAAGTGGGATCGTGGCTTGCAGTACTTTGGTACTCTCAAACGGCTGACTAAAAGTATATGGTCAGTCCACCACTCATCGATGTTTAGTGCTGCTATTGTGATGAGAATATCTTTCTTGTCACGCTGTCGACTAATAACGTAGTCTATAAGACGCCAATGTTTGGAGCGTGGGTGTATTCATGTGGTCTTATAGCAATTAGGCAAGCGGAATTGGGTATTGGAGATGAAAAGCTCGTGTTCAGCACATAGACCAAGAAGTAACAACCCATTTGCATTGCAATTTCCGACCCTTTGCTTACCCATGACGTCTCTCCAAAAATGTTTGTCCCGTCCCACTCTGGCATTGAAATCACCAAGTAAAATTAATTTATCTTTAATGTGTATCTTAGAGAGAGTACTGTTCAGTTGGTGGTAGAACTGATTCTTTGTGTCTTCATCACTGTCTAAAGTAGGATCATATGCGGAGACGAAGGTGATGAAACTGTCTGAACCAATGGGTACTCTAAGAGTCATGAGTCTTTCATTAATTGAGACAGGTGTAAGTCGAAGATCTTTCACTATTTTCGTTTATACGGCAAATCTTGTACCATGGATACGTGGTTCTCCTGCATCCTTTCCCTTCCAGAAGATGGTGTACCATTAACGTTCCTCTCTAATGTGTCCCTTACCTGAGAGTCTTGTCTTACTCAAGGCAGCTATGTCTATATCTAGCCGGGCTAGTTCTTGGGTAATAAAAGCGGTTCTTCTCTCTGGCCTGTAATTTTTCACGTCCAGGAGGGTCCTGACATTCCATGTCCCTATTGTCATAATCATTTAATTCTTCTTTTGTTTACGTCCGCAGTATAAGGAGTGACCTACTGGGTGCGGATTCCCAGGCCGGTTCAAGTGTGACTTCCGATGTTTAGCCCACATTTTCTAGGGCCTTCCCCATTCAGGGTGGGCAGCGGTCGTCCTAAATTGGCCTGCCCAGTCGCAGATTCAGGACCGGATTCCCGAGTAGTCACACTGGTTCTCAGGAAGGCGACTACCACACACCTGCCGCCAATGTGCAGGTCCAGACTAGTTAGTAGCTTCCAGCCTCACTCGGAGCCTGCTACCATCGTCCTTATCCCATCGCCGTTGGTCTTTAGAGAAAATGACAGGAGAAATTGCCATTTGCTTGAATTTGTTTAAGGTGGATTACAGCTTGCGAGGAAGTGACCCACACACTATGAATCTGGAACAATTCATCACGGCAAGTATGTATGTGACATGTGACTTCAGGTACCAGAACTGCAACGAACTGCCGTGAGCTCAATGACGGCTGAGCGGCGCCTTTACAGCCAGTTCGTCTGGCATGACCTCTTCTGCCTCCACGATCGTTGGGAACCTGGGATATAAGATTCTTCTTCCGCTCGCTTCTCCGTTGGGTCGAAGGGTAGATAATAGATACTAGAGAGGAAAGTGAAAGGCACCCTTGGGCCTCGGAAACCTAATACCGTTGGGGTCGAAGAAACCAAGAGTTGGACAAGGGAGACCGGATAGGAAAGGAAACAGGAGAAGCCTGACACAAGCAAGTGGAAGTAATGCCAGGCTTAGCTAAGGGCCCGTGTGGTTGCCACCCACATACTCCCAAGACGGGAGCCTCCTGCGGGATCACTTTCACCAACAGATGAAGTATTCAGTATTTCGAAGTTCCAGGCCTTACTCACACATCATTATTTCTCTAAACAGCGCACTTACCTGTCAGAATCCGGCGACGCACGGCCTAGTCTTGCTCGCATGTCTACGTTTACTTGGGTCTCCTTACAAGTTGTTTTTCCTCATCGCAGACCTCCGCCTGCGAGTAGTGGACTTTCTCATTCGTCTTTACCACTTGCTGTGTCTGCGCTTTACCATCATCATCATCGTTATCGGCGAGGTAGTCTGGGGTAGCCTTCTGTTACCGAATGGCCAGCTCCAAGCCCGTAGCGTGACCAGGTCAGTGCTCTGACCACTATGGGACTTAACGTCTATGGTCATCAGTCCCCTAGAACTTAGAACTACTAAAACCTAATTAACCTAAGGACATCACACACATTCATACCCGAGGCAGGATTCGAACCTGCGACCGTTGCACTCACGCGGTTCCAGACTTAAGCGCCTAGAACCACACGGCCACACCGGCCGGCTGAGTCCGTACACCTATTGATCAAAATCAAATGAAAACCCCTACAGAAGTTCCTGGGCTTCGACTGCATATGCACACGGAAGCAAGCAGGAGACTTCAGTTTACATGTGTGGAGAACGTTCCACACTGTTTGCCGCAAAAATGAAAATGTCAGCTGGAGAAAAGGTAGCTGCCGTTATCACAAAGCTGGATTAAAGTATCACTATCTAAGGCACCAAACAACGACAAATTTGTAGAAAAAGTATAGAATAAATTTGCTTTGATAGTTTTGTATAAAATATTTTTTTTTCTCCCGTGGAATTTGTGAAGGTGTACTTGGTCTCTTTCTGCAGCTAGCAGTTCAAATGGAGTTGTACCAAGTGATGGAACTTGCAGATATGATTTAGCAGCAAAGAAGGGGAAATGTTGAACTGGAGCAGATATCAGCGATGCTGGCGTACGGCTCCCACTATACTTCCAACCCTGTTCCATTGATTAAGAGAAACAGGGAAGTTGATGCCATAAAATGACCGAGGAGGGCGATGAATTTTGTGGACTGTGAACCTAGACTATGCAGTGCTTGCTCGAGTGGATGAGGCCCCTGCAATCAGCGCTCGATCAGTTGCATGTGAAACAAATATTTCATAGTGTACTGAAGGGCTACTATTACGGTAAATGCAGGAACACCTCTACCATCCACAGAAAATACACGCTTTGACTCTTGCTGAGCCGGCCGGAATTGCCGTGCGGTTCTAGGCGCTACAGTCCGGAACCGAGCGACCGCTACGGTCGCAAAAAATGGTCAAATGGCTCTCAGTACTATGCGACTTAACGTCTGAGGTCATCAGTCACCTAGAACTTAGAACTAATTAAACCTAACTAACCTAAGGACATCACACACATCCATGCCTGAGGCAGGATTCGAACCTGCCACCGTAGCGGTCGCGCGGATCCAGACTGTAGCGCCTACAAGCGCTCGGCCACCCCGGCCGGGCCACACCCCACACTCCAACCATTTTTTCCTCGATTCCAAAATTAAAAATTCCTTGATGCTTCATGATATGTCCTATATACCGTACCCTTCTTATAGCAATGTATTGTCGTAATTCCTTTTGCGAGTGCCATTCAGGACCTCCTTATTAGTAATTGTGTCTACCCATCTAATCTTCAGCACTCTTCTCCAGCATCCCATTTCAGATGTTGCGTTTCTCTTCTTGTCTGAAATGTCTATTGTCCACGTTCACATACGACCTGGCACCCCTAGACAAATGTCTACTGAAAGGCTTCCTTCAAATTAAATTTATATACAGTGTTAAACAAATTCAGTTTTTCGGAAACTCTTTCCTCTCTATGGCTAGTCTGCATTTAATATCCACTCTGCTTCTGTCATAATCTGTTATTTTGCTGCCCCAATACCACAATTCACGTTCGCCTTTTAGTGTCGTGTTTCCTAATCTATTTTCATCAGTATCACCTGATTTCATTCGACTACATTCCACTGTCTAGTTTTATGTTTGTTGATGTTCATCTTAAAACCTCATTTCAAGGTAGTATCCAGTCCTTTTAGCTGCTCTTGTAAGTCCTTCACCATGTCTGACTGAATCACAATGTCGTCAGCGTGCCTGAGGGGATTTGCTTTTTACCCCTGAAACTTAATTTCCATTCCAGTTTTGTCTTTTGTTCCTTTTACTGCTTGCTCAATGTGCACATTAACCATCGTCGGTGACAGGCTAGAATCCCGTGTCATTCCCTACTCACGTGCACATTACAACAATACATTGCAATATCGACTTAAACTGATGAAACCAGGTTCATATTCTGTCTGGAACGTTACTCGGAAAATCCTTCGTAAACCGACAGTTATTCCACTCTGTCTGGAACGTTACTCGGAGAATCCTTTGTAAACCGACAGTTATTCCACCACTAAATGACGGACCTACTATGGCTACTTCACAAATAAAAAAGGTGCACATTTGAGAAAAGAAACTGTAATATTCTTTACTCCAAATTCTGCACCTTTCGATCCCTATAACATTGTTACTGCTGATGTTACTGTCACCAATTACATAAATGATGAAAATGCTCTTGATGGGGCAAGCAACAGGGTTATACGAAACGTGTCTTCCAATACTCGAAAAGCGTTGGTCGTTATCATTAAACCGTCGTTAAAACTAAGGCAAGGTCAATATCAATGACACAATAACTTCTCCAGAAAAATATTTAATCAGATATGACATGGACCTGGGAACTGGTTTCGACTAGTGGCAAATAGCAATATGGTACTAACTTCAAAACTTGTATTTTGACTCATTGAAAATTAATAATGCTCACAATTAACGCTCTCAAAAAACTGATTATGAATTAACAATTAAAACTAAATTAAAATCCGTCCGAACAGGCCATGGCGTCCCAACGGTACTGAGCGGCCGCCTTGTCATCCCCAGTGGCAGGTGTCATTGGATGCTGATATGGAGGCACATGTGGTCAGCACATCGCTCTCCCGACCATTTGTCAGTTTACCAGACCGGAACCACAACAAGGGCTGAGTGCACCCCACTTACAAACAGCGGTCGGCCGAACGGATGGTGACCGACCCTAGTGATAGCCCAGCCCGACAGTGTTAACTTCGATGATTTGACTCAAACCAGTGTCAAGGTTGGCGCCGGTGGCGACACCTACAACGTGCTGACATTTGGAAAGTTTCAAACCGATTTCTCATACACAAACAGCAGTTGACCGGCGTTGCCTGGTGAAACGTTGTTGTTATGCGCTCGTGTAAGGAGAAGTGCGTACCATCACGTTTCCGACTTTGATAAAGGTCGAATTGTAACCTGTCGCAATTGCGGTTTATCTTATTGCGACATCGCTGCTCACGTTAGTAGAGATCCAATGACTGTTAGCAGAATATGGAATCCGTGGGTTCAGGAGGGTAATACGGAACGCCGTGCTGGATCCCAACGGCCTCGTATCACTAGCAGTCGAGATGACAGGCATCTTATACGCATGGCTGTAACGGATCGTGCAGCCACGCCTCGATCCCTGAGTCAACAGATGGGGACATTTGCAAGACAACACCCAAGTGCACGAACAGTTCGATGACGTTTGCAGCAGCATGGACTATCAGCTCGGAAACCATGGCTTCGGTTATGCTTGACGCTGCATCACAGACAGGAGCGCCTGCGATGGTGTACTCAACGACGAACCTGGGTGCACCAATGGTAAAACGTAATTTTTTCGGATGAATGCAGCTTCTGTTTACAGCATCATGATGGTCGCATCCGTGTTTGGCGACATAGCGGTGAACGCACATGGGAAGCGTGTATTCGTCATCGCCGTACTGGCGTATCACCCGGCGTGATGGTATGGGGTGCCGTTGGTTACACGTCTCGGTCACCTCTTTTTCGCATTGACGGCACTTTGAACAGTGGACGTTACATTTCAGATGTGTTACAACCCGTCGCTCTACCCTTCATTCGATCCCTGCGAAACCCTACATTTCAGCAGGATAATGCAAGGCTGCATGTTGCAGGTCCTGTACGGGCCTTTCTGTATACAGAAAATGTTCGACTGCTGCCACGGCCAGCACATTCTCCAGATCTCTCACCAATTGAAAACGTCTGGTCAATGGTGGCCGAGCAACTAGCTCGTCACAATACGCCAGTCACTACTCTTGGTGAACTGTGGTATCGTGTTGAAGCTGCATAGGCAGCTGTACATGTACACGGCATCCAAGCTCTGTTTGCTGTTTGACTCAATACCCAGGCGTAGCAAGGTTGTTACTACGGCCAGAGGTGGTTGTTCTGGGTACTCATTTATCAGGATCTATGCACCCAAATTGCGTGAAAATGTAATCACATGTCAGTTCTAGTTTAATATATTTGTCCAATGAATACCCATTTACCATCTGCATTTCTTCTTGGTGCAGTAACTTTAAGGGCCAGTAGTGTAGCTTTCAAGCTTTTATGCCAAACTTCGTTTCTCCACCAACACTCTGATTCGTCAGTTATTCACTTAGGATCTCAGAGGTCAGCACAAACATAAAAGCCCTAACTTTTGCTGTTACCGTGTCGACATGCAATGCCCCAACCACTGATCTCACACATTTACAAATGTGTCGGTCACACATCATTGTAAATAATGTCTTATAATATCGTCATTGTTAATACGAAATTGTAATATTGCGTCAGTGAATAATGTTTTGCTCTTTAATTTCACAATTTATGTTGTCCACTAGTCATGTATAATACTATTTCAAAATCTTCCACTATTTATAGTAACTAATGACCTAGTCCATGTAACGCAAAACTTGAATCCGTGTTCTGCACTAACTTGTATGTTGTCATGTTGTGGCGTTTTTATTGCCTCTATGGAAAAGGTTTTGCTCCACCAATGCCATGTTCTGCTAGATATACGAAATGTTACGTAGTTGGTTGTTAGGACCCTAGGGGCGGAACCCTACGCAACAAAAATAATTAAAAATTTGTGATCCCACACGTCGGCCTCTACTAGTTTTTAGATTGTTCTGTAAATAATTCGCCCCGGTATTTTATAATAACGAATTAGTGAACTAATACCACATTCACATCGGTCAGATCAACCTTCATTGAATTTGCAATTATTACACTCTTTTTGAAGTCCGAGAGTATTTCGTCACCCTCATGTACCTTGCACACTAAAAGAAAGACATTTGGGTCTCCTAAAGTCGTCAGCAGTCTGAGGAGATATCCTATACTTCAGGATCCTTATTTTGTCTTAGATATTTTAGTGAGCTGTCAAACTCTTCTCACAGTGTCATACTTCCCATTTCATCTTCATCTATTTCATTTTACTTTTCTGTAACGATGTCTTCAAGTTCATTTCCCTTTTGTAGCACTTATGTAAATTCCCTCCATCTTACATCCTTCTGTTACCTGCTTAGTGTCATGGAGAAACGATGAAGAGCAAAACTTCTGTTTACCGGAAAGGGATTCAAACTTCACTCCAGCTGAACAAAACCCCAACATGTTAACAACGGAACAATAACCTCGTTGGTTAGGTGAGCAATATACGCATCTAACAAGGGAAACTCCCCATCGCACACCCCTCAGACTTAGTTATGAGTTGGCACAGTGGATAGGCCTTGAAAAACTGAACACAGATCAATCGAGAAAACAGGAAGAAGTTGCGTGGAACTATGAAAAAAATAAGCAAAATATACAAACTGAGTAGTTCATGTGGAAGATTAGCAACATCTAGGATTGCCTGCTCCCAGGAGCGCCGTGGTCCCGTGGTTAGCGTGAGCAGCTGCGGAACGAAAGCTCCTTGGTTCAAGTCTTCCCTCGAGTGAAAAGTTTAAAGTTTTATTTTCAGACAATTATGAAAGTTCAGGCACTCACACATAATTAACTTCGCTCTCCGAAAATTCTAGGACATGTTTAGATTTGCTTGGACATATGCAGGATTTGACGGTCTACACACGGAAAAATTTCAAAACGTTATAAACAATGTTTTGACAGAGCACAGAGAAAACTGTGCGACTGTGAAACTGTTGCATTCATTTGTTGCAGTTTATGTGACAAACTCTTATGTTTTCATCATTTTTTGGGAGTGATTATCACATCCACAAGAAAACCTAAATCGGGCAAGGTAGAAAAATCTTTTTACCCATTCGCCAAGTGTACAATATATCAGACTTGTATTCCTGTGGAGGAATCGGTTGACCTATGACCTTGCTATCAAATGTTTTCGGTTCCCATTGGAGCGGCACGTCCTTTCGTCTACTAATCGCACGGTTTTGCGGTGCGGTCGCAAAACACAAACATTAAACAGAGACTGAACAGAGACGTCAATGAACGAACAGACAGATTATAACTTTGCGAAAATAAACTTTTCACTGGGGGGAAGACTTGAACCAAGTACCTCTCGTTTCGCGGCTGCTCACGCTAACCACTGAACCAAAGCGCTCCTGAGCTCACATTGTCATCGATGTTGCCTATCTTGCGCATGGACTACTCAGTTTGTATATTTTGCTTATTTTTTTCATAGTTCCACACAACTTCTTCCTGTTTTCTCAATTGATCTGTGTTCAGTTTTTCAAGGCCTATCCATTGTGCCAACTTATAACTAAATTTGAGGGGGGTGCGATGGGGAGGTTCCCTTGTAAGTAATCATATTATGGATAGTTATTTTTTAGTGCACAAACGCGTTCGTCTAATTGTGTAAATCAATTTTCGATAAATCCGAAAGATATGACGAGAATTTGAATTATAATACTTCTAAAACAGATTGTAGTGTCTCAATCATTCCACCGGCTAGCCATGTGCGAAGAGTTGAGATGAAATAAACAAATGGTTCCTTATAAACTTGGTAGACTTTGTCTCATGGGGGCCACACGTTTTAAGCATATTGTACTTGATAAAGTGCCACGTTCACTTTTGTAATTCACCCGGTTACGCTACGTCGTTATGAAAGTGTTCTGTATTGCATTTTTGGGGAGCAAGTACGTTCACGACCGTAAACCTCGAGTGGCACCGTGATAAGAGCAGAGATGAATGTTTGAGCGAACCTGCTGCCTCGGTCCCTAGCCGCGTAAATTCCTTAGAACCACCACTGCTTCACAGAAGTCACGTATGCAGCCGATAAGAATCGCTGACACAATACACGACGCTTTCTGGCGAGTTGAGGAGTAATAGCGTCCACGTGCCAGCGATAATTTCTCCTCACGCTCCTTCAAACGGACCACTGATCCGATTTCTCTGGCAGCTAAGATCGGTAGCAGATAAGAATCACTGAGAAAATACAGGACGCATTCTGGCGAGCTGAGGAGTAATATTATCCCCGTGTCAGCCATGATTTCTCCTTTCACAGCCTCATACAAACAATTGATCCGATTTTCTAGCAGCTAATTGCCTTTCTTATTTCTAATAGGATAAATACTATAAAATACTTATAGCATCGTAGTCGTCCGCTGTCATCAAAACAATAATGTAGATTAAAATGACAAGTTATATATGTGCCGCCTGGGAAAGATATGGGCTAGAGGTCAATCCTTTTCTGGTGTACAATTACATATGGGAACTATATCTGGTGCATAAAGAGCTTTTCGTATTATACATGTCGTTTGTATTTGTTTCAGTCCATAAACTGCGATACCATGAAATTATATTGCAGGTTTCACAGTCATTTCTGAATTTGTCAGTTTAATTTTTCACCACGACTGCTAGTTCCAACTTGTGGTAGTTTACAAGGAAGAAAATATATACCACCACACATTCGAAAGAAAGTTTCTTCTAGCACGTTTTATTTCTGTTCCACTATGTTATGAACACTGTAAGCGTGCCCAGTGGTTTTAAAGTTAAATGACATGGGCGTAGACAGGAAATCGTTGACTTGAAAATTTTCGTAACGTCGAAATATCTATCGTGCCACTAGCGTCTTCCATAAATTGTGGACGAGCGCCACGCTGAAGTTACTTGTCAACTCAGACGATCCGTCACTAGCGGACTCCCTCTGCTGGAGCGGTATGTCTTTGTAGACAGGAAAGGGCAGGTGTCTCTTGCGGTTACGCTACAGCATTGACCAGTGAGAGTGCAGGGTGCGCATGTCTCGCTTGACACTTTATGCAGTTTTAAGCACAAAGCACTCTCCTCCTGTCAAGCTGATAGCGCAGAAGTGAATTAGAGCCATATTTTAATGCTCCTCGAGGAGCGGTAAGTGTAGGTCTGCGAGCAGCGAGCGTTGTACCCCCTCTATCGACACACCGATAAGATGGACCCAGGGAACGAGTAAGTCGATCAGGAAGGAACTGCTTGGAGAAATCCATATTGTCTTTATATTCCCTGTCACATTACAGAACAATTAATTCAATCTGCAGTTTAGCATGAACTGGGTACTTGAAGATCTTTCATTCCGTTCAGTTTCTTTACGAATTCTCATTATTCTTCCCCTAACATGATGGCCCGCCGTCTGTACACTTATGGATAAATAAATTCCATTAAAAACCTATATTTATTACACGTTCCTCACTGGTATTAAGAATGTTACATCAATTTGTTGTTGTTGTTGTCTTCAGTCCACAGACTGGTTTGATGCAGCTCCCCATACTTCTCTATCCTGTGCAAGCTTCTTCATCTCTCAGTGCCTACTGCAACCTACATCCTTCTGAATCTGCTTAGTATATTCATCTCTTGGTCTCCCTCTACCATTTTTACCCTCCACGCTGCCCTGCAATACTAAATTGGTGATCCCTTGATGCCTCAGAACAGGTCCAACCAACCGATCCCTTCTTCTAGTCAAAGTGTGCCACAAATTTCTCTTCTCTCTAATTCTATTCAATACCTCCTCATTAGTTACGTGATCTACTCATCTAATCTTCAGCATTATTCTGTAGGACCACATTTCGAAAGCTTCTATCCTCTTCTTGTCCAAACTATTTATCGTCCACGTTTCACTTACGTACATGGCCACACCCCATACAAATACTTTCAGAAACGACTTCCTGACACTTAAATCTATACTCGATGATAAAAAATTTCTCTTCTTCAGAAACGCTTTCCTTGCCATTGCTGGTCTACATTTTATATCCTCTCTACTTCGATCATCAGCAGTTAGTTTGCTCCAGAAATAGCAAAACTCGTTTACTACTTTAAGCGTCTCATTTCCTGATCTAATACCCTCATTATTTCCCGATTTAATTCGACTACACATCAGTTTGTATGTGTACGATATTTATAGCTTCATAAAGTGCTAAAGAATGCTCAAAGAACTCTTTACAAAGATTTTTACCATGCTGGCACTGAACGCAGTCTGCCACAACCTTTGTGGGACGCACTACCATGATGTTTGACAACGGTACCACACGAAACGGTTCCATCTTTCATGGACATAAGTATCCAGCTGCAACCACCAAGTATTCTTTTATTAAATTACCACCCTTGAAAGTGCCCAAGGAATTTGGAAAAAGTAGTGCAAGTTTTGTACCTCATCTTCTCCTTCTTCTTCCCCTTTAGAGCGCTTCCTTATAAATTTTAAAACCTCGTGTAGACATGTCCTTCACAACTTGCCTTTCGTATTCTTAGACGTGATAAGACATTTAGTGCCTTTGTAAACTGAACTTCCTGACAATATTCAGCATCTTACGATGCACTAAGTGTCTTTTGAACCCATATTTTTACGTAAAATGTTAAGATTCCTTGCACTGCCGACTGAAGTGTGAAGACAATGCCTGTGTTGTACAATAGCGACTACCCATTGTTGCTGCTAGATGGTACCGCTGACGAAACTTACTCACATCCTATTTCACAATTGGTGTGTCTTACATCTTGTCGCTACTAAATGATGACGGCGCAATTCCCTTACTTCCCACCACGCTGTAACTTCTCTGCCTCGCGAACAAGATCGTGAACAGGAGCGAGCCCTCTCACTCAGAATCGGCGAATTGCTAAGCCCTGACTTGTGTAGTCTTGTTTTGTGTATTTAATATTGTTGCTTTCGACCTGTTAATTTCAGTATAATGGTGAGACTACAGAAAGCTGTGAGAATTCGAATTATATTCACGTGACAGGTAATCATGTGAACATATGCGGTAATGTAATATGTTCATTCGAACTTGCTGTGGAAAATGTTATGCTTTTGTCCTTGCTTTTGATCGCATCAGAAAGCATGGTATCTGTATCCATTTCTCAGTCAACCATTTGTAATTTCGAGTGCCTTAAAATTAGATTCTCTCATTCGATAGATCCTCTTTCACAAATTTGTAAATATAGTTTTAGCGTTCTCTTCTGCTGTTATCCATGAACTTACTTTTAGATACCTTGCTTATTCAGTCATTATACTGGCAATAGGTCCGCTTCCGGTAGCTGAGTAGTCAGCGCGACAGCATATCAACCCTAAAGGCCCGGGTTCGATTACCGGCTGGGCCGGAGATGTTCTCCGCTCAGTGACTGAGTGTTGTGTTGTCCTAATCATCATCATTTCATCCCCATCGACGCGCAAGTCGCCGAAGTGGCATGAACTCGAAATACTTGCACCTGGCGAAGGGTCTACCCGACTGGAGGACCTAGTCACACGAATTATCTTACAGCTATTCCTCTGTTCATCAATTCCATTATGTATATCTTACTTCCACGTGTGCAGATTTAAGATTTACTTCATACAAAACGTGATGCACTCGTTTATATTGAAATTTGCTCGCGGTTTACGATACAGAAATTAGTAGCGCTTACAGTTAGTTTCCGTAAGAACTTTTCAACCATTCAGGTAATGCATCACAAATGCAGTACTTGAGATGTACGGTACAAGAAATGTCATCATTAATTAATGTTACCACTATAAAAACTCTCCATTTTCAGATGATAGGGTTGTCATACCACATTTGGCCTATACACATTGAGGCCAAATTTTAATACTAATTCCGTCAGTACAGTAGGATGGTTTCTCTCAGATTTTCTCGGCCTGACTGATTGTATGCTTCCGGGTATTCTGTTGAGTTTCTGTTTTCATTTCATGCACAATATTTCGAAGACCGACCTACACAGTCTGGCTGGAGTCCAAGCAGCGATAACACTTAAGAGCGAAAATCGCGGCACGTACAGTAGTCCCTTGCATCGGTCGTCGAAATATTTTACATAAAATGGAAACAACAACTCGGCGTAACGCCTGGAAGCACATCACTAGTAGCCTAGAGTATAATGTCTGTGGTCAGTGTTCCAATTGAAATCTCAGTTCTGTGACCGTCCCTCCTACCCTTTCGTTGTGCTTTACGTAAATTTTGTCGTTTCCGAAACTTAAAATTCGTAGTCAGACTGCGTTGTTAACAGATCATATTTAGTGTCTGGGAGAATATTTCAAAGCAGAAAACAGGTTCATAATCTTCACGAACATCCAGCTTCAGTTTCAAAAAGAATGGCAGGACTGTTAATCAAGGTGCCACTTTTGAACGAAAAATTATGAATTTATTTGTTTTGGGCAAAAATTTGTTAAGGTTGTCACAGGAACTGATTCATCAGTCTCAACAGTTAAGAAGGAGAGGCTGAAAGCTTTGACGAGGAGCCAAACAACGCATCCACAGATGAAGTGCATGAACAGTGTACATTACTATACTAGACGATTAAAGGTGTATGAAATGGTTTACATCATAGCTGCATTAGTATAAACTTGCATTTTACAAGCAGACTTTGTCGTGAGAATGATTTTACAACTACATTTGTTGAATGCTGATGTAAAGCTAGTTTTGGTACGTTACGCCAATTTAAGAAGGAACCGAACTTACAATGAAGTGACAAAAGTCATGAGATACCTCCTTTTTGTCAGGATTAGTGCATCAACTTGACGTGCCGTGGACTAAACAAGTCGTTCTAAGTCCCCTGCAGAAATACTGAGCCATGCTGCCTCTATAGCCGTTCATAACTGCGAAAGTGTTGCTGGTGCAAGATATTGTGCACGAGCTGACCTTTCGATTATGCCCCATAAATGGTCTATGGGATTCATGTCGAGTGATCTTGGTGGCAAAATCATTTGTTCCGACTTTGCAGAATGTTCTTCAAACCAACTGCGAACAGCTAGGCCCAGTGATATGGCGCATTGTCATCCATAAATATTCCATCGTTGTTTGGTGACATGAAGTACATGAATGGCTTCGAATGGTCTCCAAGCAGCCGAACACAAGTATTTGAAGTCAACGTTCCATGTAACCACAACCCACACCATTATAGATTCACCACCAGCTTGCACAGTGGCTTGTTGTCAACTTCGGTCCATGGCTTCGTGGGGTCTGCCCCTCACTCGAACCCTACAATCAGCTCTTGCCAACTGAAATCAAGACTCATCTGACCAGGCCATGATTTTCCAGGCCTCTAGGCTCCAACTTGTATGATCACGTAGTCAAGAGAGGCGTTGCAGGCGATGTCGTGCTATTAACAAAGGCACTCGCGTCAGTTGTCTTCTGCCGTAGCCCATACAAGTCAAATTTCGGCGCACTGTCCTAATGGATAAGCTTGTCGTACGTCCTAAATTGATTTCTGTGGGTATTTCAAGCAGTGTTGCCTGTCTTTTGGCACCAACAACTCTGGGTAAACGCCGCTTCTGTCGGTGGTTAAGTATAGGCCGTCGGTCATTACGTTGTCCATGGTAAGAGGTAAGACCTGAAATGTATTCTCGGCACACTGTGGATGGCGGAATATTGAATTCCCTAACGATTTCCGAAATGAAATCCCCCCTGCATCTATCTCCAACTACCATTCCGCGTTCAAAGCCTGTTAATTCACTTCGTGCGGACATAATCAAGTCGGAAACCTTTTCACATGAATCACCTCATTACTAATGACAGCTCCGCCAATGCGCTACCCTCTTATACCTAATGTACGCGATACTACGCTTATCTGTGTACGTGCATATCGCTATTGTATGACTTTTGTACGACTTTTGTCACCTCAGCGTATGTAGTACTCGACTTTGTGGCTGTGAATGAGATCTAGACCCATTTGTTGACGGCCTAAACTTATAAGCAATAAAATCACAGAAAGGAAATCGGTGATTCGTGGTGCAAAAATGTTTAATCGGTTTGATCTTCGGAAAGTAGTATGGAAAGTATAAAATAAGGGTGCGGATGGGTGTCTTATCGCCTACCTACTTACGAGCAAAACAAGAACTGGCTTCAAATGGCTCTGAGCACAATGGGACTTAACATCTGAGGTCATCAGTCCCCTAGACTTAGAAGTTCTTAATCCTAACTAACCTAAGGGCGTTACACACATCCATGCCCGAGGCACAATTCGAACCAGCGACCGTAGCAGCCGCGCGGTTCCGGACTGAAGCGCCTAGAACCGCTCGGCCACAGCGGCCGGAAGGACTGCCTTTCTTTACACGAATGTGTGCAAGCATCTGTATGGAAACATATGCGAGCGGTGGCATTTATCGGAAGAGGGTGATTTTGGAAAAGGTAATCTGAGTGAATAGAACTACGACCTGTTTACAGTCCAAAGAGGAAGCTATGGTAAGTAGGACAGCAAAAGCTGATTCGGGGCCAGGTAGGGATCCTATCATTTGCGGTTTCATGTTTCACATCTTTCGTCAAGTTAACCACTGGGGCAATTTATAGCCAAAGTCCTTCTTCCCTCCCCCTGGGGCACCACCAGTAATTGATGAAGGTCAGATAGGGCAATGCCCATCTCTGTCATCCCTCTCTCACGCATCCTTCTCTCACCTCCTGCTGGATCAGTGAGAATGAAGCACTCCCCTCCAATATTTATCTTCTATAATTGGGTAATTGGGGTACTTTAGTTCTGGAGCTAGGCAGCATATGAAGAGAATCAGGCTGTCTCTGTTTGAAAATAGCCGCGCGGGATTAGGCGAGCGGTCTGGGGCGCTGCAGTCATGGACTGTGCGACTGGTCTCGGCGGAGGTTCGAGTCCTCCCTCGGGCATGGGTGTGTGTGTTTGTTCTTAGGATAATTTAGGTTAAGTAGTGTGTACGTTTAGTGACTGATGACTTTAGCAGTTAAAGTGCCATAAGATTTCATACAAATTTGATTTTTTGTTTGTTAATAACAAATTACGTCACTCCAGATCTATTTGTTACCAACAGTTTAATATTACGATATTCGAGACATCAGCAGAGACCCCAACCACGTAGATATGTATGTACTCTCATTATTCCATAATTTGCAAAATTGAGTATTTTTTACAATTTGTCACATTTATATAATCTTTTGTAATTTTCCAAATTTTGCGTTTTAGCTTCAGTTCTTGGATTTTTTATTTTTTTTTATTTTTTATTTATTTATTTTTTTTTTTTTTTCATTGCGTGATTTCAGTCTTGACCTCGCAACACGCTGACGTCATGGTGCTCTCAGCCACTCACTTTGAAGCATGTGCCCAACAAATTGTTAGCCATTGCCTAGACACAGCTACATTAGAGTGTATCTGTCTGAATTTTACTCACTGGTGGAGATGACGTCATGTCATACTAACGACGTCATAGCAAATCCTATAAGCACTACAGTTTTACCGATTTCCAACCAAAGATACTGTATGTATAAGAAGTAACACACCCCGGTAGGTAAACCTCCTGCTTAGGCACCACCATATTACAAGATTGTATGATGTCATAGTTACATTCTAATGCTTCCAACCACAGACGTAGGCGGCCGGAGTGGCCGAGCGATTCTAGGCGCTGAAGTCTGAAACCGAGCGACAGCTACGGTCGCAGGTTCGAATCCTGCCTCGGGCCTGGATGTGTGTGATGTCCTTAAGTTAGTTAGGTTTAAGTAGTTCTAAGTTCTAGGGGACTGAAGACCACAGCAGTTAAGTCCCATAGTGCTCAGAGCCATTTGAACAACAGATGTATGTGTACGATTTAGCACAGTGGTACAAAATATATGCCCAGAAAGAGAAAGACCTGACCAATATCAGCAAAACCCAATCGAAAAGTATGTCGCTAACCCTCCAATGCTTACGTGTGGGGCGTAACAGCGAACACAGAACTAGCAATGACCGAGAAGTCTGCATAATGTATGTGGAATCGTCTCTGATCTGGATACTGGCGGTAGATAAGCGTTGCTAACAGTTTACGCCCCAAGTACTCCCCTATCTCACCTCCTTTCTCTGTAGACCAGCCAGAATGAAACTTTGAAAAACTAGCGACTATACATGGGAAATTTCAGCCTCGGTCACCTAGAGGTCCGAAATAAAAGGAAGAAACCTAAAAAGACGTAAACCACTGCATAGTTATTGTATGATGTTGCTGTTCTTTCGTATACTTCTGAAAGGACCGAAAAGATTTTTGAGCCTACGGCCTTATGTAATTATGACCCAAAGAAAATAATTACGTTAGTTCCTAGTGGGCACTGAAATACATCAATGGAAGGTCGAAAATTTCACTACAGGTGCACAAACACGCTCAAACCATGCGAGCAACGAGGATAATGGAGTGAGGCGCAATATCAGTACTGTGGATAAATGGCAAATTTAAGACCATCAATGACCGTGTCGAGATGGCCCAGACGGTCAAGGCGACCATTCACGAGAGACTGAGGAATCCATGTTCGAGTCTCACTCTGTCGCAAGTTTTCAAATTTCTCCAGTGACGTATCTGGATGCCCACTTGTAGCTAATGTCGTTACTTCCATTGGATCTAATGCCGTAATTAAAAGACGTTGCTATCAATCCTTCTGTGACCATCACATTGGTAAGATTAGTCTGGAGTTTCCCTCAGACGTTGGTAGGAGTGGCGCAACTGCTATAGAACTCACAAGTGAACCTAAATAATGAAAAGTTAGAGGTCATTTACATAAGTGCTAAAAAAATCCTTTAAACTTCAGTTACACGATAAATCAGTCAAATCTATAAGCCGTAAATGCAAGTAAATAACTAGGAATTACAATTACGAAAAACTTAAATTCGAAACAGCACATAGGAAATGTTGTGGGGAAGGTAAATCAAAGACTGTGTTTTACTGGCAGAACCTCTAATTTGAACTAGACGTTGATGTGGCGAAAGCGACCGCGTGATAGAGCACTCTGATATGCAGCTACTTGTGCGTACTAACAAATGAAAGATTAATAATTCTTCAGCAGGTTCAGATGAGTAAAGTAGGTGTGAAATGTACCGTTCATATAATAAGCATTATCCTGCAAAATTTATCTAGGTCATCAGTAGTCCAAAAATTGGTTCAAATGGCTCTGAGCACTATGGGACTTAACTTCTGAGCTCATCAGTTACCTAGAACTTAGAACTAATTAAACCTAACTAACCTAAGGACATCACACACATCCATGCCCGAGGCAGGATTCAAACCTGCGACCGTAGAGGTCGCTCGGCTCCAGACTGCAGCGCCTAGAACCGCACGGCCAGTCCGACCGGCCGTGTCTTCTGAAGTATGTACTGCAAAATGGTATAACTTTGCAGGATCATCCAGTGGTGTATGTTGCTACTGTATGCGAAATGTGTTGTGAATAGAGTTACTAGTGAAGGAACTATAAATTACAACGTCATGCTGATGTGGCACGTCTCAGTATTTGATGCCCTATCTCCAGAACGGGAGGCGTACAATGATATGCTTTTGGAAGTACATTCGATGGCAATGGTGGATACTGTGTGCGAAAAGTGTTGAAAATAGAGCTAATAGTAATAAAGTAATAAATCTAAAGATCTTAAATTATGTGGTAGTTTTTCACGTCTTCAATGTCTATGACGTGGTATTTCCTGAACAAAGTGTCGTACAATGATGTAAATTTTCTGGTACATTGCGTGGTATTTATGAATAGAGTCAGAAAAATGTTTCACGTGTAAAGATAGTAGTAAACAAGCACGAAATCAAAATGTTCTGTTTCATCAGTCCCCTAGAACTTAGAACTACTTAAACCTAACTAACCTAGAACCGCCAGGCCACTCCGGCCGGCTCCATCAGTAGTGGTTCTTCAGTTTGCTGATTTCTAATTTTGTTTGGTAACTGGCATCCTTGCATCTCTATCGTCTTATATCTCATTTTCATGTTGGCAGCATTCCCGACATTCATATGCCGGAAGTTCAATCGTATTTCCTGAAGGAATATTTCAAATTACTTTATTGAGGCAGTAGTAAATACGGAATATATTTGTGAAACTGTAGCCCCCTTTAGTGGTATCAGATACATTCCACACACATTTGAGAGGCTGCAGCTGAAATTAAAACTCGTAAGCAGATATAGTGCAGGGCCAGCCACACTGTGGAGGATCCTCCACGTTTACGATACTGCGCCTTCCAGGACGATCACTAGCGATTATTACGATAATGATCCGTCAATGTACATGGTATGCTTACGTCATTGGATCACTGTTTCGAAACTATATACATAAGGACGATTATTCGAAGCAGCAAGTTTCGATTACCTTGCTAGTTCTATCTTACTATGTTCCTTAGTATACTGAACTCCGCGGCACCTGGCGCCTGGCGCCGGTTTTGAATGACTTTTTTTATACTGAACTCCAGATCATAGAAGACTGTTTACTGTTAGCCGATTATGTGTCATTACGAATCAGCTACTTTATTGCTTTATATACTTTTGTACACACAGCACACTGGAAGCTTTGCAAGATAACACATAGAGTAGTCTTCAAGTCCGACCATCACTTGTTACAATTATGAATTAGGACAATCCCAAGAAACAGAAGGACAACACAAAATAAAATATAAGGCCAGACGGAATATAATTGGAGATAAACAATAACAAACTTACGGAAGAAATTAATCAAAGTTCAACAGAAAATTGGTAAGACCTCTTGAATACAATTCGGAATGTAGTTCATTGCGGTTAACCTCCTAGGAACCGAAAACATAGATGGTGGAACGCAACTTGTGATCAGGCCACTGAACGTAGAATCCAGGCCTGGATGATGTCTGGTAAAAACAGAACAACAAAGACATGGGAGGATTTCCACAAGGTCAGGAAACAATCCTCGAAATATATTCGAAGAGTGAAAAGGACATACGACAAAACAGGGCTAAATCAAATCCAGGAAGACTTCGCGAATAATAACATCAGAAAGTCTCACAAGATATTCACGGAAAGTATAAAGGGTTATCAACCAGCAAACACCTACTTCAAAAGAGCAGATTGATCTCTGGAAGCAAACACTACAGAACACTGCAAAATTCTTAAGATATTTGATAAACTCCGCAACTGCGGGAAACCTAAAGAAAAATTACACTTCACGAAAACAGTACCAAACCTACTTTCGGTACCGCGTACAGTAACAGAGGTAGAGGAGACTATAAAAATATTAAAAAAACAGTGCCACGGGATAAGATGGTATTATCACAGAGATATGGAAACTCAGAAACATCACAATGAAATCCATAGAGTCCTCACAGTACTATGGAATACAGGAAAAATTCTACAGAAATGAAAATTCCTTTGATTCACCCATTCCACAGAAAGGTCAACAAGACAGAGTCCGGTAAGTACAGCGGTAGCTCATTGTAACTGGTCACCTAGAAAATTCTCTCCAAGGCATTACTTAAAAGAGTGTAACTGCAGGGTGATACAAACAGAAGTGAATACCAAGGAAGCTTCAGAAACGGAAGGTCCTGTACTGAACAGATTTGGAATTTGCGAACTCTCTTGATGCTCAGACAGACGAACAAAACTGCACTCTCCTTCTTGGACTTTAAGAAGGCCAGGGCCCTCCATATACAGGCAGACTCTCTTTGACAGGCGAGAAGAATATAGAATAATAAAAACTAGGAGAATCATACAGCAGACACTTACATACATGACATGAAAAATAAAATTTAAGGTAGAAATTTCAAACGGGGTTCGGATAAGGAGATGATCTCTAGCCGCATTTATTCAACATAGACTAGGACACAAATATCAAACAACAGCATTAAAAAATAAAAGGAATTCAGTTTTGAAGAACATGTGTAACCACGACGATGATAAGATGCCCGGCACTTGCAAATGACCTGGAAATACTCAGCATCAATAGACAAGAATCACAAGAAGTGCTGGGAATCTTATATGCCGTCTGTGTCGAAACAGGGCTACAGATATCAGACAAAAAAACGCAGTACTTGGAAATAAAAAAAAAACAACCAAGCCACGCACTCAAAATGCGGAAAGGGAGGATCAAGCAAGACATCCAAGATGAAAATAACAGAAAAAGTTCAGAAAGCGTACAAACTGACAAGGATGCACTAAAATAAAACAAATCTATGAGTATATCTACGTGGATACTCAGCAAATCACACTGAAGTCCCTCGCAGAGCGTTCATCAAACCGCCTTCATAATAATTCTCTATTATTCCATTCTCGACCAGCGCGGAAAAAAAACACCTGTATCTCTCTGTGCGATCTCTGATCTCCATTATTTTATTATAATGATCGTTTCTCTCTATGTACGTCGGATCAACAAAATATTTTCGGATTCGAAGGAGAAAGTTGGAGACTGAAATTTCATGAGAAGATTCCGCCGCAACATAAAGCGACTTTGTTTTAATAATGTCCACCCTAAATCCTGTATCACGTTAGTGACACTCCCTCCTCTACTTCCCGATAATAGAAAATGTGCTGCTCTTCTTTAAACATTCTCGCAGAACTCAGTTAATCCTATCTGGAACGATAGCAGACCGCGGTGCAATACTCCAAAACAGGACGGACAAGTGTAGTGTAGGCAGTCTCTTTAGTAGATCTGTAACATTTTCGAAGTGTTCTGCCAACAAAACACAGTCTTTGGTTAGCCCCTCCCACAACATTTTCTATGTTCTGTTCCAAGTTTAATTTGTTCGTAATTGTAATTCTTAGGTATTTAATTGAATTTATGGCCTTCAGATTTTACTCATTTATCGTGGAACCCAATTTTACCGGATTGCTCTTAGCACTCGTATGGATGACCTCACACTGTTCATTATTTAGGGACACTCGCCAGTTTTCATGTCATACACACGTATTTTTTCTAAATAGTTTCCCAATTTTTTGGACCATCTGATGACTTTACTAGGCTGTAAACGACAGTATCATCTGCAAACAGTCTAAGACTGCCGCTCAGATAGTCTCCTAAATTGTTTACATATGTAAGGAACAGCAGATGCCCTATAACACTACCTTGGGGAACATCAAGGCACGTTTGTTTTACTCGGTGACTTTCCGTCAGTTACCACGAACTGTGACCTCTCTGATGGGAAATAATGAATCCTGTCACATAACTGACACGATGTTGCATAAAAACGCAACTTTCTTACTAGCCGCTTGTGTAGTGCAGTATGGAAAGCCTTCTAAAAATCGAGAAGTACGGAATGAAATTGAAATCTGTTGTCTGTAGCACTCAAAACTTCATGCATGCTAAGACCTATTTGTGTATCACAAGACCCACGTTTTTTTATTTTTTTTTTTTTTTTAATTCGTGTTGAATGTATGTCTGTAGACCGTTTTGTTCGAGGTAATTCATAATGCTCGAAAATAATATATGTTCCAAAATCCTTCTGCACATCGACATCAATGGTATGGGTATGTAATTTAGTGGATTGCTCCTACTACTTTTCGTGAATATTCATGCGACTTGTGCAACTTTCCAGTCCTTGGGTACGGGTCTTTCAACGAGCGATCGGTTGCATATGATTTTTAAGGAAGGAGCTATTACATCAGCAGACTCTGAAAGAAACCTTATTGGTATACAGTCTGCACCGGAAGACTTGCTTTTATTAAGTGATTTAAGTTGATTCACTGCTCTGAAGATATCTACTTCTAAGTTACTCATGATGGCAGCTGTTCTTGATTTGAAATCTGGAAAATTTACTTCGTCTTCTTTGGTGAAGGAATTTCGGAAGTCTGTGCTTAGGACCTCTGTCGTCGATAGTATTTCCATTGCTATTGCTCAGAGAAGGCAGCGACTGTGTCTTGCCACTAGAATACTTTACATACGATCAGGTTTCGAGATAAGGTTGCATTGTGGATACTGTCATAAACACTTCGCATTGAGGCCTGCGCTAAATTTCGAGCATTTGTAAAAAATGACAGATCTTGGGGAATTTGCTTTTGTTTCAAATTTAGCATGCTTTTTCCGTTGTTTCTTCAACAGTATCTCTCAGAAAGGCATCAAGTGAATTTTTATCTTCTTTGTCGATTAGATATCTTTCTTGTTTATTTTTGGAGAATTTGGGGGTTACAATATTCAGTCTCGCTACGACATCCCTGTGTTCACTAATAATGTAACTGTTTTAATGCTCGTTATTAGCTCAGGATTATACGTTGGTAAGACAGGCTAAACTCTGGCACTGCAATTGTAAGTAGGCTGTTTCGTTTCTTATATTGGTAGCGCCACCGCCACGTAGCGCTCTGTATGAAAATCACTGGCTGTGCTGTGTGCAGTCTGTGGCTGGGTGGCATTGTTGGAATTGTCTATTGTAGTGTTGGGCAGTTGGCTGTTAACAGCGCTTAGCGTTGAGTAGTTGGAGGTGAGCCGCCAGCAGTGGTGGGCGTGGGGAGAGAGGTGGCGGAATTTTGAGAGCGGACAATCTGGACGTGTGTCCATCAGAAAGAGTAAATTTGTAATATTGGATACCATGGCCTGATATATATGTATATTATGACTTTTGAAGACTATTGAGGTAAATACATTGTTTGTTCTCTATCAAACTTTTCATTTGCTAACTATGCCTATCAGTAGTTGATGCCTTCAGTAGTTTGAATCTGTTATTTAGCTAACAGTAGTGGCGCTCGCTGTATTGCAGTAGTTCGAGTAACGAAGATTTTTGTGCGGTAAGTGATTCATGAAAGGTATAAGTTATTGTTAGTCAGGGCCATTCTTTTGTATGGATTTGTCAAAGTCAGATTGCGTTGCGCTAAAAATATTGTGTGTAAGTTTAAGCACAGTCATTTATAATTTTTCTAAGGGGACGTTTCACAACAGAGTTATATTACCAGAAACACTCTACGCATCAGTAATGGCTACAGTTGGAGCGCGAAACATCACACAGGCAGAAAAAATAGAATGTAAAATACTCAGAAAAAATTTTGGAACAGTAGACAGAGATGGTTCATGGGTCAAGAGACCAACCAAAGAATTATACGAACGCGCAGACAGACTCACAGACGTGATTAGAAAACGCCGAATGACGTTCTGTGGACACATAAAAAAATTAACAGCAACAAACTCACAAATAGGATTTTTGATGTTGTAAACAATCCAAACAAAGAAAAACAGTTGGTTTCAAGAAAAAGGAGAGGACCTAAGACTGTAAGGGACCAGTATTGGAATTACAAATGAAAGAGAGAAATTCAGAAACAAAACTATTAACACGAAATTTGAAGTAAATGAAAGGGAAAAACTAGAAAAAATATGGACCGAATAAAGCAAACAAGAACACATTCAAAGAATGAACCGGTTTGTGGAAAATATAAGAAGCAGGAAACAAGAAAGAAATTAATATTCATGTAACATTTAAGTTAACCACTGTCCTGGAGGCAAAAACGAGTAGCAATAATAATAATAAATATTTCATACACGTTTCTGCATAAATCAGACTGTTCATTGATTCAACTGAGCTTTCTTAATGACATAACTGGTTTCTTATGCGTAATATTGAGACGGCTGTAATTCCAGCTACTTAAAAGAGGGTTCGGGTTTATCTGTAATTTTTAATCGAAACAATTCATTCTTTATTCTTTTGAAATATTTCGGGCTTCTCGTAAAACCATCCATATGTGCCAACTGCTACGGGCATTCGGCGGCCAGCGACAGTCGAGAATTGTGATTCTTTTTTGTTCTGAAACCGTAATGCCACTTTGCGTAAGCATTGTATTTAAGCGATTATACCATTACCTATCACTGTCTGTTTTTCGGGAAGCAAATATTTAATTTATTTCTACTTCAGCAATGAATATTTTAGCTTCGATTGTTAAACCTGAGCGATGAACTGACTGCTATAATGCCTGAAAATTAAAAATGAATTTTTTTCTCCACTTAGTTTATATTAGGAATGGAATTAATTTGCCCATTTTCTGTCTTCGCACTTGGGTACACTATACGGCTGCTTGTAATTCATCTACAAAAATGAATTGTGATGTAGTTGTCTGGGCGTGTCGGTTACGAAGATACAGATGTCCATGTAAGATTCAATATATTTTAGTTTTCCTGAAGTAAGTGCAATATCAGTTTATTTTATGTCTCCCAATACTGGGGCCAAACCATGTTACTGTACTAATATTTCGTTGATGTGCCTTATTATTTTATACACTATTATATACAAAAATTACAATTTCCATTCTTGAGATTTGCTTTCTTTCTATTGTATGAGATTATCCTTCATTCACGTTTTACGATTCCAATTGGGTAAGAAGATGCCGCGTAGACTTACAGCTGAAGAAATTCGACATTAACTGGAGCACCCTAAAGTGAGTGAAGGTGAAACTGATGACTTAGAGTTGGAGATCAATCCACCCGATGCAGATTTTTATACGCCTACCAGCTTCTGTTTGCGTTGCACAGTTTCTTCTTTGTATTGCCATTTTTTTCAACAGATGTTTTTGCCAGTGTCCCTTAAATTTGAGTGTCTGTAATTTTTCTTCTCATATACTAATTTTTTAAAAATTGAACACACCCATGTCCGAGGGAGGACTCGAACCTC
Source organism: Schistocerca americana (assembly GCF_021461395.2). Lineage (NCBI taxonomy): Eukaryota > Metazoa > Arthropoda > Insecta > Orthoptera > Acrididae > Schistocerca > Schistocerca americana. The sequence continues at coordinate 564,195,031 of NC_060130.1, forward strand.
TGGCGGGAGGGGCCGCACAATTCGTGACACGGCGTTATTAACGGCGCGGCCAGTCCGCGCGTCCGCTGGTCCATTAATAACCGGTGTAGCCGCCAGAATGTTGAATGCCTGAAAGCATACAATTTGCATTGCATCGTACAGGTGCCGGATATCAGTTTGTGGGATGGGATTCCATGCCTGTGGCTATTCCTTGGTTAATACAGGGATGGATAATGCTGTCAGTGCATAATACTGAAGTTGTCGTCCCATTATGTCCATTATGTTCTCGACTACAGACAGATCTGATGTTCGAGCAGACCAAGGCAATATTTCGACATTCTCTAGAGCATTTTGGGTTACATCAACGGTACTTGGGTGAGCGTTATCCTGTTGGAAAACACCCCCTGGCGTTCTGTACATGAATGGCAGCAATACAGATCGAATTACCTGACTGGCGTACAAATTTGCAATCAGGGTGCGTGGGATAACCACGAGAGAGCAGCTGCTACCATACGCAATCGCACTCCAGACCATATCTTCAGGTGGACGCCAATTATGTCTAGCACGCAGAAAGGTTGGTTGCAGGCTCTCAACTGGCCTGCTTCTAACGACCACGCCCCCATCAATGGCACAGAGGCAGAACCAGCTTTCATTGGAAAACGCTACAAACGGTTGAAATGGCTCTGAGCACTATGGGACTTAACATCTGAGGTCTTCAGTCCCCTAGAACTTAGAACTACTTAAACCTAACTAACCCAAGGACATCACACACATCCATGCCTGAGGCAGGATCCGAACCTGCGACCGTAGCAGTCGAACGGTTTCGGACTGAAGCACCTAGAATCGCTCGGCCACCGCGGCCGGCAAAAACGCAACCGACCTCCACCCTGTCCTCCAATGAGCTGTCGCTTGACACTATTGAAGTTGCAACTGGCGGTCTGGCGGTGATTGGGGGTCAATGGAATGCATGCTAGAGGTCGTCTGCTTCGGAGTTATCCTGTTTTTTTTTCTTTTTTTTTTTTTTTTTTAAGCCACACGCTGAACACGATGGTCTTCTTTCTCTGTAGTGCCACATGACCGTCCGGAGCCCGGTCTCCTTGTGACTGTACAGCCTCGTGACGACTGCTGCCATCACTCATATACAGTGGCTACAAAACTACCCTATCTCTACGCGAAATCGCATTAGGAACATTCAGCTTCTCGTAGCCTTATTACACGACCTCGTTGAAACTCAGTGAGGTGTTGATAATGGCGCCTTTGTCGCCTTAAAGGTATTCTTGAGTAACATTAACTCATCACGTCTCATCTCAAACGCAACTAACGCTCACGACCATTACACCGTTTATTTTAAGCAAACCTGATTCACATCCTCACAGTGCCGCTACTAGCACCACCCATATGCGGCTGGTGCGAAATTGGAATAGACACCATCTTTTAGACTGAGAAATACGCCTACCAGCTTCTGTTTGCTTTGCACAGTTTCTTCTTTGTATTGCCATTTTTTTCAACAGAGTATTTTATCTCAACGATTTCACGAAAACTTTACGTTGCGAAACCGAACTGAAGGCACACACACACTTTTCTTGCCCATTTACGTGATCGTCAAAGAATGTCAGAGATATGTCACATTTGTATTTGCCACTCGCTGTGAAGACCTGTTTGACTGTACATTCTCCTCATTGCCTGCGGCCGATCGAGTTAAAGGTATGTACTTCCTCCACATGCGCACTGCATTTGTAATATGTTTAAATGATTTTCCATGCTCGATCATGTAAGTTTACCATGATAATTATTACTTGCGGCACCAAGAAAACAAACAGAAGCATCTTTCAACAAGCAGTTGACGAGATCTGGATAACAATTTCTGATTGTCACTGAAAGTCAAAAATAGATTAATCTTTCGATTTTACTTTGGTTTTGGTTAATACAATTTTGCGACCGCAAACTGTAAACAGATGTGAACCTTTACGTAATTTCCAGCCATATAAAACACTTTTCATTGTGCTCAAAGGGTTTTCTAGCCATAAGTTTATATATATGCTGATTATTATTATTTAAGTTCCATTTAAAAACACTGTAAAAGCGAATCACTACTCAAAATGACGTCAAGTTTGAACGTCAAGTTTGAAACGCACTACACAACGCATTCTGAACGTGACTCCAGCAACACTCAATTGTGTAGTGGAACTTACTGCTTCTCGATTTCAACTTGTGGCAGGAAAAGTTTGATAATACATTGAACATGTCTCACGCCACACGCAGGGCAGTTGCAAACCGATTTCATTGTTGCTTTTTGCCGCCCGGTTTGGCCTACATCCTTCTGAATCTGCTTAGAGTGATCATCTCTTGGTCTCCCTTTACAGTTTTTATCCTCCACGCTGTCTTTCAATACTACATTGATGATCGCTTGATGCCTCAGATGATTTTCGTTATCGTGGTAATAATTTACTTATGGACTAATTGTCATACAGACCGAAGATCTTTAATTGTTTGCCGGCCAGAGTGGCCGAGCGGTTCTAGGCACTTTAGTCTGGAACCGTGCGACCGCTACGGTCGCGGGTTCGAATCCTGCCTCGGGCATGGATGTGTGTGATGTCCTTATGTTAGTTAGGTTTAAGTAGTTGTAAGTTCTAGGAAACTAATGACCTCAGATTTTAAGTCCCATATTTCTCAGAGCCATTTGAACCATTGTTGCTTTTTTTGTGGTTTTTGGCTTCAGGACAAGTAAAAGCCGATTTTTCCCATCCGTTGTAATGTTACCTTGCCGTAGTCGACGGACTTGGCGAATTACCAATGCGACAACTGCTGAATGTCAGACATGTGCGGTATTGTACAATGCGCAGTATGGTTGGTTTAATGTGCGACTCACACTATAGCCGTCGTATTGTGATTCATCAGTTATTTGTAGCCGAAGCCCTTTACGTTACGACGCTTACATCGCCATCTGGTGTGAAAATTTTCGTCAATTTTAATTGATTCTGGGTAGCAAATATTTATTCTGCTTTGTGTAACTAGACTGGACTGGACATATGGACCCCAAGAGTCGTCAGTCTCATTTTCTCTGGTGTTTCACTAGGTATTTGCATCTTAGTTTTTGCATTGTGTACCTGGAATCAGCTCATAACTTCTACCAGGTACTGGCTTTCGAAAATTCTCAACATAGTGAAATGAAAACCATTTCATCCCTAGATCAGTGTATTTGTTTGTGTGATAGTTCTACACAAATTACCACCATGCTCAATGGTATTCCTCAAGCTCCCTTAGTGATCATACAATCACTGCAGGGGACTTTGCACGTAGAATTGAAGTTTAAAAAGAAAGGGGATGCACTGATCTACGGAGCAACCATTTGAATATTCTATGTATTCCAAGTATTAGATCCAGAATGATTGGGAAAAGCAGCAAAGCTGGAGGACATATGTGTACAGACTGAACCAATTTGAGGGAGTTAGTGTACCAAACTACTAATCCATCAGAATAAATCATCACTCGACACTAAGATGCATGCAGTGCATCAATACATTGAAATTAGTGTCAACCAACCATGCGTGATGTGGGCACTGAGCTACATTCTTAGTTAAATACGTACTGTCATTCTCAAAACTATCCAAACGACCTTAATTGCAGCCCGCCTGATTCGTTCGTAACTCACATACTGTAACCGTCTCGCAGATCACCTAATCACTTTTCGCTAGAGTAGTTTGACTATTCAAACTGGTTACTGCTATAGAACTTTTCTCTGTGTGGCAATCAGTCCAGATGCAAATTAATACCACGATAATCAAAAATTGGGAAACTAGTTATTAGAGTTATCATTTAACGTTTGAAAACTCGGCTTTTTTGCAATATATAACATTTCAAAGTACATGTTTCAACTGATATATTGCAAAAATTTTGCACTGGACCTGGAACCGGGACTCCTATCGAGCCATTATTCTTCCTGTTAAGTAAACACATAAGATTTTAAATAAGGTTTCGGTCTCATAAATAATAAAGTATGCATCAGATTAAACGTGAAATGGTGTGCTGCACAGTTTTGAGAGGGATAGGGTTTCGAAACCGGCACCTAATCGACTGTTAACTATGCACAATAAAAATATTAGATATCGAACATTTTCGCTAGCAGCGGTATTAACTGCAACTAAAATAGGAAACAAGGAAGTTTAGCTCTTACTGACATCCGAATCCAGCACCTTTCAACCTTCTTATCAGGCCACGAACAAACGTTAAATATCAGTGAGTTTCACAAGTAGGGAGATGTGCGTGTTTCTTAACTGGAGATAACGTGACTAATAGTTCTGTTCTGATGAAATCAAACCTGCACGTATCATTGTTGTTGATTACACGTGAAGAGACCTTAACTACCAAATTATCTAACACCACTAGCTGGCAGTTGGATGCTTGAACCTAAAATAATATGATGGACATTACTGTGTCTAAGTGGCCGTCCAAACCACAACCAGTCGTTGTTGTTGACAACTACAACGCACAGAGGCACGTCAAAAATATTAATTATTTTCAGTTTTAGTACATGTGTTACAGCTTGAAATATCTCTATGAAAAATTGTGGGTCGAATCACAACTATAACTCAGATACGCGTCTTTCGTTGAGACTTTGAGGATTTTCGAATCTTGGGGAATTAACTAGACGTAGGAACTGTATCGCCCTGAAGGGGTCAGATCCCACGAAAGATGTGATCTGAACTCGAATTCCAATACAGCATCAATATTTTTAATACCTCAGTTTCAAGTATAATAAAAAGCGCGATTCTGAAACATACATTTCGTCTGGTTTATTAATAAAATAAATTTTCTGGTATAAGAAAGCTTACTGGTAACACAGATGGCCGCGACTTCCGCCTCTCTAATGGCCCTATCTACACCGCCGTTCCTTCGGTCATCAGCGAAATGACGTCATGTTTATTGTGGCTAACCAACATTGTTCAACTGGCATTACCAGTGGTGAATAGAATCAGTTCATGCATCTTAAAAATGATTTCCTGAAGCGTGAATGGAACCCAGTTCTCATGAATAGGGGGCTGGAATCACAGACCACGAAACTGCGAACATGGATGCGTATGATTTTCTCGTAACGAAAATTGCTCCACAATTAATGAGAATTCTGACACTATGGGGGCAGATTACAACCGGCTGAAAAAATTCGTTTCCTTGTTCGTCCCCATCGTCATCCTCCAGATGTCTTGACGAACCAACGCTTAAATAACACTTGAAATGGTAGGCGCTGAAATAAAATCCCGTAACACCCATCAGCACGAACTGCCAAAATTTTGCATCAACTACTGTTTTCCATTTGAGATGTTGTAGTGCTGCATGTGGGCCTACCAATGGTCTAGTGGCAAACGTGGTGGAGGGAAAACGCAGACAATTTTCTCGTTTGAAGTAGGATTCTTTCGGCGTGAATTATTTCTCACATTCAAGAACACGAACAGGGTATGATGAATGAAGTTTTTTACGGTTAACCAGTATCGTCCACCAGATTATCGGCGAATGTGATGTACTGAGACCATTTAACCTTCGTGACACTCTTGCATATCGAGGGTAATGGTGAGGTAGAAAGAAAGGATGGATGAGCATGTTTAAGCATTCCAGTGACTAAGAGAACATTAGAGACGAAGCGGAAGTTAGCATTGGGAAGAACGTGGATGAAATGCGACTGTACAGTTTCAGAGGGAATATGCCAGCATTTCTCCCTAATAAATGTAATGAAACAACAGAAAACATCAAACAGGATAGACAAACGGGCATTTGAACAGCCGTGTCTTACCACCACAAAAAGAAATTAATGATTTATCCTACTAAAGAATGTCTGAAACAGAGGACAGAGCGAATCCCCAAAAAGAAATTTAATGCATCTGGTGGCACGAAGAAGGTGGTACGAAACAGAACCCATGGGTGTGTCTACCGTAGACAGCATTTGTTGCCATCAGCCGAGACACCTTGCAGTCGCCATACAAGGGTAGTGACCAAAGGAAACTGCATCAAGTGTTGCTACTTGACGAGAACATCTGTCCGCAGTCTGCTGATTTCATTCGGAAACTATCCAGGAGTTTGACTGGAAAGCAGAACCTACAGCACGTATTCTTACACCCACAAACATTTACGTTTCTCACTCCATATCGAACAATCATCAAGAAAACTTCTTTGTTTAAGAAAATGCGCTATAAACTTGTTTTGGCGATATCTTTACCTCTGAAACAGTAGCTTTCTACAGCCGTGGACTCCAAAACCTGCCGGAGCATTATCAGTATGTTCTAATTTGAGTGAGAAAATCCATAAATGAGATTAATTTCTCTCTTTCTTGTGTTTTTCTGGTATACTGAGTAAACCAGCGAACATGCCATAAAAATGTACGCTTATCTAATACAAATGAATTACAACTTGCCATGACAACCTTACAACTGAAGTCTGTTTCAGTAAAACAGATTGTATTCGTAATACTAACCTGCCCAAAACTTCACTTACTAGTAAGATATTACCGAGTTTAGACCACGATGTGGTTTCTCTCTACAGCAAATCCTGCGTCCTATCCAGGAAGCATTTGAGGACCACCAAGAACATTTGTAAATCTTGCAGCACGAGCAGACCGAGAAAGAAACCCAGTTAACAGAGAATGCAATGCCACACAAAAATCAATCAAATTATGTATTCTCAAAAAACTAAAAATCTTGTCGTTATAAGCAGAAAAACATGTCGACAAGAATGCAGTATAGGAATTTCTCACATTTTTCTCCTTTAGATCTCTGGTGTACTAAATAAGGCTTTAGGTGTAAAAATTAAAATTTTCTCACTAATTTCAGAAATGGAAGCATGTAGCCAGATAAGAAATGAGGCAAAAATTCGACAAAGTTTAGAGGTCTCCAGCGACCTTCGAACTAGAAATTAACGAATCTTCCCTATTACTGGCCAAATTATCAGATATCTGGCGATTTGCTGCTTTCTGTTGTACGCTCTCATTGCCACAGTGATTCATAACACAGATGACACGCAACATAAAGTATGATATTGGTTGTAGGTTTCTCGTGTAACAACGGTAATGGTATCAAGTCATAAATTTTATAAGCCAGTATTACACCTGAAGTGAGAATCATTCCGCATATTTACTCTAAGTGACAAGAAAATATCAAGTGAGTTCATTGGAACGATTCTGAAAAATCCAGGAAGTAAATCGATGAGTTCGTAATAGCCAAACGTATACTGTAATGTGTCCAATTCTCCATTAGTCTAGCTATAGGTAGAACATGATTGTTCAGTTGATGTGTTTCTTGAGCTGGCTAGCACTTGCGAGACTCACACATCAAAGGCGCAGTGACGACGGCTGCCTCCACGTTGACAACTAACCTAAATGCCTAAAGTATGGGTTTTATTCGCGTTGCTGCTACTATGATATGCATCTAAAGTGTAGTTACGAATTATATCCAGATGCGCCCACTGTAAGTAAACGTCATTGAGAAACAGCTGGAAGAATTATTTGGGCCGCCCTCCACTTCGGTTGCTGACGTAGCTAATTTTCTTTTTCTGTCTCAAGCATATTGCAAACTGAAAAGCTCATTGACCGGAAGGAAGTCCCTCTTTTAGCGTCACCAGAGGCTGTTAACATTGTAAGTCACATTAATTTTAATATTATACACATAACACATTTCTTGCCAGACCTGAATCACCCAAGGTTATGAACCAATTTCGAGGCCTTTTTCAGGTGTGTATAATTTTCAGACACATGGCCTGTGAAGTTAATTTCTTCACTATCATTCCTGTTAGGCCATGTGCACCGGAATCATGCACAACCGTAAATAACGAATCAAGACTCCTTTCAGATTTTCAGAAGAATGGCATTTGTTTATTGGGAGAATAGAGTAAAAATAATTTCAATGCTGAGTATTTTACATCTCAACAGTTTGGCTTACAAATTCACAGCAGATGTAACAATGTATTTGAATTAATTAATAGACTTTATGCATTACTTGCACTGCAGTGAAAAAAAATGTTCCAAAGAGGAGGAGGTGGTGTTTAACGTCCCGTCGACAACGAGGTCATTCGAGACGGAGCGCAAGCTCGGGTTAGGGAAGGATTGGGAAGGATATCGGCGGTGCCCTTTCAAAGGAACCATCCCGGCATTTGCCTGAAACGATTTAGGGAAATCACGGAAAACCCAAATCAGGATGGCTGGAGACGGGATTGAACCGTCGTCCTCCCGAATGCGAGTCCAGTGTGCTAACCACAGCGCCACCTCGCTCGGTGAGGAGGAGGAGATTAGTGTTTAACGTACCACTGACAGCGATGTCATTAGATATGGAGCACGGGCTCGGAATAGGAAAGGATGGAGAAGGAAAGCAGCTTTGCCATTTCGAAGGAACCATATCAGCATTTGCCTTAAGCGAAAAATGTCCACGCGGAAAACCTCTCTGTGATTACTTGCTTTGCTTTCTTTATCAGCTCGACCAAATTTTTTGAGAGTGCAAGAGGTGATACTCCGTACCAGTTTTCCTCGGAAGGATGGTAGTGAGCTGTGGTCGCTAGTAGGCGCAGTGAAAGAACATTCAGGATTAGTTATTTATTTCCACAAAAAAATCAGGTAGCGTTTTGTCTCGTGATTGGCACCGTCTATCAATGTCCGCTGAGGAATAGCGTTATAAGGCAGCTGACACCACACACTTCCTTCCAGCAGGCTGCTGCACTGGTGGTTTGCCTCCTCCCCCCGCCCCCCCCCCCCCACCCAACAACCCAACCCTGGCTGTACCGTTACGCCGTGGCAGTGAGTGAAGACGGCGCGTGTACTGAACTTACACACGCCGACTAGGGAGGTGCTCTGCCCCGTCCCACTCATCACCCTTTTTTGTCATCAGTAGTACCGCGATGAAGGTTGCCGTGTAGCCGTGAAGTTCGACGATTTTGGCCTGCAGTCCAGATTGGCCCTAGTCAGTCCGCCGGAAAGTCAGGAACGCTGGTGACCTGATCCTGGTGGGACGGAAGGACATCTAGGCCATTCCATTTGCGACAGAAGCAGGCTGTGGTATTCAACTCTGCGACTGGTGATTACGGTGACGTAGCCATCCCTCCCATCCCTGTAGCGGCTGTTGTTGTCCGAGGGTGCAGGAAATCTACAACAGACTTATGCCAGGACGGCCGTTGTGAACGAGTGGTTCTAGGCGCTTCAGTCCGTAACCGCGCAGCTGCTACGGTCGCAGGTTCGAATCCTGCCTCGGGCATGGATGTGTGTGATGTCCTTAGGCTAGTTAGGTTTAGGTAGTTCTAAGTATAGGGAACTGATGACCTCAGATGTTAAGTCCCATAGTGCTTACTGCCATTTGAACCATTTGAATTTCTGCGAGACGTCACTTCGCTGCAATCACGGAATTGAATGCAAACGTCATGTACGCCATCGAGCCGCCTGACCGACATCCTTACGGGCAAAACTTCTGGGATACTTACGAGCGAAATAGAAGCTAATGCTACCAACCGTCAGTTGTGATAACCACATAGAGCTGACGTGACGCTGCTTGGCTGCTCTGATCCACTATATTCTACTGAAGTCTGCTGCCTGGCTCGCTAGAAACGCCGACGCTGTGTTTTGCCCTCACCCAGACGCGCTGGCAAAATGTTTCTGTTGTGGCTGCCTCGTGTCGACATTGCCTTAATGCAGCGGAATAGTTTTTCTCTGGGACGTTGTAAATTTTACCCGGTTTACTGTCCAATACAAGGTTTAGATGCAATACAGAGTATTTTCGGTAGCATGATGTACACATGTTTCCGGTTTCTTGAGGAGAGGGTTCTGTGAACTTGATGTTCCTCGTGTTCCTGTTGATCCTAGCACATCTTTCGGGTTTTCATTGTTTATCAGTGCAAGGGTAACTTTATCACGAAATTCAGTTACATGCACATTTTTGTCTGTTACTTGCTTGAAGGTAGCATGAGCATTGAAAATTGCAGTATTTGTGAGGAACTAGAATGTAGTCTTGCGGTACCAGTAAACTCCTTTTCGCAGTGTTGAGGCATAATATCCTACTTTATCTCAAGCGTCTATGAAAGATTTTGTGGCACTATATTCCTAATTGTGGATGGTTTTCTGGTTTGTCCTTCTCTTGGGGTGGTTGCTACCACTGTGGACGTGCTTTTGTGGCCAGAAACAACACATCTCTCTTCTCCTTCGATATTCATATTGCTACTATAACATTTGTGTTACTCTGCGTGCGTAACATTCCACCTTTCTTGACCTTTCCTTTCTTTACTGTCGTTGGATTGCTCTTTCTCTTATTTCTCAATGTATCACCGGGTGGTTTGAGTTTCCTTTTTAGGTTCTGGCTGAGGCAACGCTTTGTGGTAAGTGTCGGCGTACAGTGTGCGTCCGACATTCAGCAGTGGGCCCATCAAATCCATCACTAGATATGAAGACGCTTCGTGATCTGCAAGAACAATTACCTTTCCATCATCCACTTTCACATCCCAAGTATAGCTTCCCTGGAGACACAGCTTGTATTGCTTGGAACCATATTTACGACGTTCCTCCGGAATATATTGGCGAACCACCAGTTTCATCAATGTACACCTGCTCACCAGGACAACACACTTCGTGAAAATCGTCGTTTATTAGTTCAACTAATGGTGAAATTCTGTACAGTTTGCCATTGTTTGCTCTTAAATTGTCCGAAAAATGTAGCATATTCAAAAGAGTCTTAAACATGTGCGCGGAAAAGCCTTACTTACTTAATTTTTGTACACCACATTCTTTGACGAACAATTTTGGAGTGTAGGTTTCCGATTCAAACCAATCCGCAAAAAGAATCTATAAAAACTAGCATTTGTTCATTACTTTTCTCCGTCCATTGTTGTAGTGGCTGTGTACTGTTCATTTGGCTGACGATAATTTCTATAATCCTTAGCTCGGCATAAGTGTCCACCTTTCTGAACCTGGGCCATCAAAGACCAGTAATCGGACATGTCCAAAAGAACAAACACCATGCATTCATACAACTGATGTACCTAGATGAGCAATGAATTCGTAGTGTAGTTCCTTATCTCTGTGGTTGCCATGTGCTGCTTTGTAATTTTCGCTATTCGTACAAACAATGACTACTATATTGTCTACTGTTTCTACCATTAACCCGTCCTTGCACAAATATTCAGTTTCAATTTCTTTTACATGTTTTAACCGCAGATTTTGGATAATCTTAGATATAGACTCTTTGGTTATATATGTGAGGGTAGTTAAAGTAATGGGAGAAACGATAGTTCGGCAGTTTTTTGTTTCGTTGTATTCCAGCTCCTCAAATTTTATGTTGGGAGCTTGGAAACGATACATTCCACACACCTTAAAACTGGACCTGGTTTAAGACCAGGCTCTGCGTTATTGTAACACACAAATTAGAAAATCTCGTTTCTTCTTAAGCTCGGTTAAAATATGATTCTGTTCTGAATGAGCAAGTCCTGAATTATTTAGCACCTTTTCATTATTTCTGAGTGATCTCAGGTATTCAGCACGCTTTGTAACAATGTGGAATGTTTTGTTAGACTAGTCCCCACTTTTTTACATTACTTGAAACGAAATCCGATCTCTTTAAAAACTTCCTGAAGTGATTCACACCCCCCCCCCCCCCCCCCCGTCCTTATAATTCATGTCAGTTCTTGAAAATATGAGCTGCCTTCTCACCGTTCGGATTTCCTTCTGCTTATAATACTCCAAAAATGTTATTTTAATAAGCGCTTATCAAAGTCATATAGAGAAACTACTTTCCAGTAAAGCCTTTTCTTGCTAGAAGTTTTAGCTTTTCCCCCGATTTTTCCGTTGTCTTCAAGTTTTTCATATAGTATTTTTCTCGCTTTCCTACGACGTTTTCCGCACACAAGATTTCTTTCTGAAAAGATATCGTCAGCCGATTCTGCTTTCTCGGATCCTGAGAAATTTGAACGACTTTGAACATAAGCCTTTTTTCACCTCAATCTTTCCATTTCGCGACATCTTCTCCTGCTTTTCACTCTCAGGTGTATCCGTGATCGTGGATAACAGCGCACTGCACTATTGACGAGGAGATGCCGAACCATCGGATGATACGGATAATATGTGCACATCCTAACTGACTGCATTGACAGTGCAGTGCGTTTTCCTTATTCACTACTTCACTTGGGTACTGTAACATCACAACGTATGTCCGGTAAAAGACACGGTTTCCAAGTGGAATGAAGTTGTGGCTGGGCAGTATCCGCTAGCAACGTTGCCACGCGAGCTACCGTGAGCGTATTACAGGTAGTAAACGCAAGAAAACAGTTGACTGCAGATTAGACTACAAGAGGCTACTATCACAATGTCCTACAACGACTTTTGGAACAATTAGTGCACTGTCAGTCCAGGAGTCTAGGGCAGATAAATGCAGGTCATACTACAAGAGGCTAGTATCACAATGTCCTCCAACGAATTTTGGAAAAGTAAATTCGCTCTCCGTATATCCATAATTGAAACGGACGACTTGAGACGTCAGCTAGAATAATAATTGTTAAAAAATGACGACATTCCTCCAGCCGTATTAAGATGTTGGTTTTACTGGCGCTATAAAACCTACACTTTAATACAACTGGAGGAGTTTCGTCATTTTGTAACATAATAAATTCATTGTAAATCCAGGCCTTCAGGGCAGATAAATATCCATTTGAAATAAATGTAGATGTATATACTGTAATGGTCGCCTAGTCGTTGATATTGCTAATTGCTGTAATCGCACTATTTCACTCCCATTTACGGAGCTTGTTAGCACTTGATGTTTGGTTGGTGCCATTAAAATACGTTGTAGTAATCGCTGCTGCTTGCTGGATCGCTGCTGTGTCTCGATGCTGATGCTGGCTCTAAATCTGGTTGTCTAGGGTTAAAAACATGAGGTCCCGTGTTTTTTATGTGCTTTTGATGATAAAGAAAAAGCAAAACCAACAAATATGTAACCTTCAAATATTTATTACTCTGGTGGCCATCTTAATTCCACTGTCCACCAAAGACCATGACACAACACAAAGTAGTACTTCCATTACATGATATTTGCATTGTTTATCCACCTCAAACAATAACACACAAACACACTCTACCAAAGTGACATTCCGACTGCCTCCCCGACCCTTCTTGCTGCTTGTATTTATAACATTGTCAAAGAACTACTAAAAAGAGATATCGTTTATAACTCACATGTACATCTGTTATCATAATTTGTGCAGATAAGTTATTAATTTGCATCGAGTGACATAATTTAACATGTTATGAAAATGACAGACAGATTTGTTGACTTGACAGAATAATTCTTTGTTACAAAAAGGCCATTTTTTAGAAGTTTGTCAATTGACTTCTCTAATTTGCATAAATAAGTAATTAACATGAATTATTAAGAATTACATTGGTTTTCGTCTAAAACAGGATTGATTTCGTGAATACTGAGTGAAACCGCTCCTAGTGAACAAATAGGTTTCACTGAGTGATTTTTATTTAAGGAGATCCAAAATACCTAAGTTGGCCACTATTTTTCGTACTTCATATTAATTATTTAAGATAAACTTAGTGTTTTTACATGATGACATTTGCTGTATCAGTGAACAAGTGATATTAACTTTTGTGTGGGTCAGTTATTCAGTATAATTTAATGGGTTGACTGTTTATGGAGACATGTTGTGCAATCATTGTTAACATACACAATAACTCTTCTATAATCATAAATACTCGTTAAACTGGTTTAATTTGGAGGGTATCACTTACTTCATTAAAGTAAAGCTTTTAATATGTTCCGTTACAATACCCCCCTCGAGTAATATCATTTACAGAATGTTAATGATATTAGCCGACTAGGACAAATGTGTCAAATGGTTAAAATTTGGAAATGTACTATTTTAATAATTTTTTTTTGTTTTACTATGCATAATGTGTATGTATACAATGACTGTTTCCTGCAAATATTTTAGTTGTGTTGTTTCAAATGCACTTTGTGTTATGGCCCTCAGTATGACAGCATAATAAAAATATTTAGTAATATATGAAAGTAAAAAAAAACTTAATCTTTGCTCCCAGTGAGCCACATGGAAAATGATCAAAAACAGGCACAAATATATCACATGCGATCTTAAGATATATAAAAAAATATATGTAAATTATTTCAAAGTCATCTCTCATTGAGTCACAGAATAATCAAGATAATAGAAGGAACATAAATATATTACATAGATGGACAGTTCAGATGTCCATAGGAAAAATATTGCAGCTGTCTGCTCATTTTGAGCCACATAAAGGAAATGAAAACAAAGAACATAATTATAAGTATGGACATGATATATAAACACAAACACTAGAGAAGTCACATGTATGAATATAATATGCATTTAAAAAAAAAGAAAATATTTAAAAAACTTGTCTCCCATTGAGACACAGTCAAGATAGTACAAGAACATATTAATACTAAAATTGGACACTTAAATTGGTCACAACATAACACAAACATCAAACTTAGTGAACATCTGATTAGCTGTAGAAAATTGTACACAAATCTTATGCCTAAGAAAACAATAGTAACAAAATGATGGGTCTTGCACAACAATTTTTACACTGTCTTTTATATTTGGTGCAAGTAAGTCCCATATTCAACAATACAAACAGAGAGTAATAAATGTTTGTCACCTCTTTGGGTGCATGGTTAAACTTGCCCCTTGCAAGTAAAGAAGATGTCTCCAAATTTAATATTCAATAGTGACAATAAAAATATAAAAACATTGTCTCAGAGATCTGGAACTTTTCCAGGGTCTGTAGGATGAGTGGTAGTTGCTATTTGACATACCCAGTAAAAAATCTTTGCTGATAAAATGCTTTACGGAAAATGGGTAAGTAACTGTATTCAAACAGGGAAATGTGCTTAATCATGTTTGTATGGTTTCAATTCAGTGATGTTTCTTAATCCAAATAACCTTCTTGATATGGGAAAGATAAGTCTATACGCATTAGGATGTGGGCTTTCTTTTATTTCAAATGGACCAATGTAAATGTTTACTTTAACATATGGACAACCTAGCTCAACATCATTGTCTATTTCAGTATTTACAAACAATAGATCATTTTCAATTTCTTTAGTTCCTAAGTCTATTTCCTCTTTCCTACACTTAGACACATCCCTCTCTGTTTGCAAAGCATTGACATTTAAATATAAACCTTTGTTTTTATCTGTCCCTCTTAATACTGTGTTGCCACTTAACAAACTACTGTTTTCACCCCATTTTTTATGAAGTCCACTACGGATTCTTGTTCACCATGTAGGATACAAGGTTGCACTTACCTTTGCTAATTCTTTCCAAAAGGCATCTTTGTTTATACAGTTTCCATAGTTGTTCCAAAAAACTTCTAAAAACTTTTCCCCTTTTTCTTGAAAACACACATTTACATTCCATCCCTTTATATTTTCTTTATTATTATTATTATTATTATTATTATTATTATTATTACCATTCTCATAGATCAGTGTTTCATAGTTCCCAATAGCCAATAGCTTGTCCTCAGATACACATTCCCTAGTGTGCATTTCACTTAAATTAACCTCATTATTACCCATGTTTGTCACATCACTTACTTTTACTACATCACCACTTTTCAATTCTACAAATACTTTTATTTCTTCCTCCACACTCTCATCAATAACATCACTTGATTTAGGATCATTATTTAAATGTCCCTCTATTACTTCTTCCTCCTCCTCCACAACAACCCCATCTTCAGTTTCCCCCCTATGTATCTGAATCTCAGCAATCGAGTCTTTGGCTCCATTAAACACTTCGGCGTCCCCTTTCTTATCAAATAAACCCCCCAAAATTGATTCTATTTGTGGTGTGTCTGACTTTTTATTAACACCAGTATCTTTTTCAGCCCAACTATGGAACTCTGCAATACCTTCAACTTCTGCACTTTCACTAACTACCTGTGCTTGAACCCTGTTTTTATTAACTGTATCACTTTTACTCATAGTATCCCAAAACCTTTTATTAAATTCTAATTTGTTCATTCTAACAACATCAGTATTTTCATGGTATTTACTCTTTACATTGTATCCTCTCCTTTTCCAGTTTCGGTTATATGTTGTCCTATCATAATATTGTCTAGCCCCAAAACTACGGACATCTAGTGGGACTGTCCACCGTTTCCCGGCTGGTTCCCTCGGTCTGTCCGTTTGTAGTTGTCGTTTTGTTCACTAGTTTCAACAAACCCCCTTCTTTCTTGTTCTCTTCCCCAATACCTATTTCTATCATTCCTGTTATCTCTCCTCCATCCTCCCTCCTGTGCATTGTTTCTGAAATCATTTTGATATCTCCTATCTCCCCTATTTGGAGCATTATTTCCAGAATTTTCAAAGTCTCTCCTCCCATAATAATCTCTATTTACATTCCTGTTCGACCCCCCATACTGATTGTTGCCAGAGCCAAAACTTTGGTTATTTTCTCTTTCCAAGGCCCTATCTAATCTATCTACAAATTTCAGGAACTCTTCCATTGAATCGTCTGGTCCATGGACCAATTCCCACTGCAGTCTCTCTGGTAACCTTCTTTTTAAAACATCAATTTGTGTCATAATATCAAAAGAGTTATTCAAGTGAGCAAGTTTTTTCAATTGATCTCTGCAAAATTTTTGCATTCCCCCTACTTTCCCTCTATACACTGGTCCATTTAGAAATTCTGACTTTAATCTGGCTTGTATGGATTGTGACCAAAATTTGCAAATAAATTTAGCTTCAAACTCTTCAAAAGTATTCAAAGAATCATTATTCTCATTTGCCCAGGATAGGGCCTCCCCTTCTAGGAACCGTTTTACTAACTTAATTTTTATGTTATCTGACATTCCTACAACAAACATATCCTTACATTGGTGAATAAAGTCAATAGGGTGCAGATTTTCACCAGGAAAGCATTTCACTTGGATGTGCCCATACATTGTATTTTGATTGTAAATCGTTTGTTTGGACATCAATGCATCCTCCAATTGTGTACATTTAGTGTGTATATTTTCTACTTTTGTATCTACATTAGTGGTATACAGGTTGTATTCTTGTTTAAGGTTTTCTGAAGTTTTGTCTATTCTCTGATCTAATCTTTCAACTTCAGTATCTACCCTGTTGTAGATGACAGCAATGCTGTCTGTGTTAGCTTGTATGTTTTCATTTAAACTTTCAACTTTAACTTGAAGTTCTTTTCTGTAGTGTATCAACTGTTCTCTAGTGTCCTTACTGAGGGTAGTTTTAATTTCCTCATACTTCTCATTGAGATGAGTACTTAATAGATCAAAATCCAAACTTAACTTATCAAGTCTATCTGTGATTTTCAAACTTACTTGTTCACTTGATTGTTTAACATCCAAACGTACTTGTTCACTTGATTGTTTAAAATCCAAACTTACTTGTTCAATTGACTGTTTAAGTTGCGAGCTTATTTGAGTTGCAAACCCTGCTAGCCACTCTGTTAAGTTTAATTGTTCACCATCCCCTGGTTCAATTTTTACATTTCCTACGATCTCATCACTCTCAGGTAGAGACATGTTAACTAATAATTATTTTAAATGACAACAACAACAAAATACCTTGCTATATGTAGCTATGTCGTGATCGGTGTTCCTGTTGGCTTTCTTCACTTCTATTCGGTTTTATCGAAGCTGAAGTCTTGATTGATGAATTCCATTGACATAATCCAGATGTTAATCTTCCGAGCGGCGTAGTCGCACAAACACACTTTATTTATTTATTTATTTTTGATATATTTTCACTGTTGCCACACTGCACAAATAAACTTTTTTGGAATGATAAGCACTTACGAAATTTATCGCTGCACTATTATCATCGATGCACTTAAAGATCCCGGACGAGCCCCCACTTTTGTAATGGTCGCCTAGTCGTTGATATTGCTAATTGCTGTAATCGCACTATTTCACTCCCATTTACGGAGCTTGTTAGCACTTGATGTTTGGTTGGCGCCATTAAAATGCGTTGTAGTAATCGCTGCTGCTTGCTGGAACGCTGCTGTATCTCGATGCTGATGCTGGCTCTAAATCTGGTTGTCTAGGGTTAAAACCATGAGGTCCCGTGTTTTTTATGTGCTTTTGATGATAAAGAACGAGCAAAACCCACAAATATGTAACCTTCAAATATTTATTACTCTGGTGGCCATCTTAATTCCATTGTCCACCAAAGACCATGACACAACACAAAGTAGTACTTCCATTACATGATCTTTGCATTGTTTATCCACCTCAAACAATAACACACAAACACACTCTACCAAAGTGACATTCCGACTGCCTCCTCAACCCTTCTTGCTGCTTGAATTTATAACATTGTCAAAGAACTACTAAAAAGAGATATCGTTTATAAGTCACATGTACATCTGTTATCATAATTTGTGCAGATAAGTTATTAATTTGCATCGAGTGACATAATTTAACATGTTATGAAAATGACAGACAGATTTGTTGACTTGACAGAATAATTCATTGTTACAAAAAGGCCATTTTTAGAAGTTTGTCAATTGACTTCTCTAATTTGCATAAATAAGTAATTAACATGAATTATTAAGAATTACATTGGTTTTCGTCTAAAACAGGATTGATTTCGTGAATACTGACTGAAACCGCTCCTAGTGAACAAATAGGTTTCACTGAGTGATTTTTATTTAAGGAGATCCAAAATACTTAAGTTGGCCACTATTTTTCGTACTTCATATTAATTATTTAATATAAACTTAGTGTTTTTACATGATGACATTTGCTGTATCAGTGAACAAGTGATATTAACTTTTGTGTGGGTCAGTTATTCAGTATAATTTAATGGGTTGACTGTTTATGGAGACATGTTGTGCAATCATTGTTAACATACACAATAACTCTTCTATAATCATAAATACTCGTTAAACTGGTTGAATTTGGAGGGTATCACTTACTTCATTAAAGTAAAGCTTTTAATATGTTCCGTTACAATACGAATAATGCCAGCAGCCTTTCTGCAGTGGTAACACCGGTTCCCGTCAGATCAACGAAGTTAAGAGCTGTCGGGCTAGACTAACAATTGCCTGGGTAACCGTCCGGTCTGTCGAGTACTATTGACAAGCAGAGTGCCCTCAGCCCTTGTTAGGCAAATTGAGGAGCTGCTCGCCCGCATCTCGTGGTCGTGCGGTAGCGTTCTCGCATCCCACGCCCGGGTTCCCGGGTTCAATTCCCGGCGGGGTCAGGGATTTTCTCTGCCTCGTGATGGCTGGGTGTTGTGTGATGTCCTTAGGTTAGTTAGGTTTAAGTAGTTCTAAGTTCTAGGGGACTGATGACCATAGAAGTTAAGTCCCATAGTGCTCAGAGCCATTTGAACCATTTTGAGGAGCTGCTTGACTGAGAAGTAGCGGCCGTGATCGCATAAACTGACAACGGCCGGAAGAGTTCTGTGCTGACCACACACCGTTCCATATCCGCATCCAGTAACGCCTATAGGCTGACAGAGCCATAGCTCAGTATCGTTAGGGTGAGAGGTGGCATGAGCCCCCTCTTATATTTCTATCTTACTCTGAGTAATTCGATTTTCCTCTCTAACTGCAGGCGGTGAGAAGTTGCTATTCCTTCACACGTGGACTTCCCACGCAGCATCTCTCGTCACTCGGGTGGTCCGGTGAGAGGCGGGTTCTGCTGATCTTGAAAGGGATAAGCCGACGGGTGTGAGTGAGTCGAGTGGATGCTTTCCAGACGCCGACATTGTCATAAAAGTGGGGGCGACACGTCCACAGGGGCCTGACGGAGCGGCTGGGCTTCAGATTCCGTTACTTTGCAGAAACTTTGTGAAAACACTTTCTGGGGGGCTACCAGCGAGGCGTGGGAATGACTTGTATTCCCAGACAGCCTTGGCGGGAAAATTCCCACGTTTCCTGCAAAATCATAACTGTGATTGGCTAGCTCAGGGGATAACTCCATGACGATGCAAAATCGGCGCAGAAATTGGCGCCAAGTATCTCCATTGGTGGAATAGTAGTGCGTCGGCAATAGAGTGGAATTTTCCGCCGGTTTTCGAGTTGCTGATTGGAACGTTTAACCACGGCCACTGTGGTGGGGGCGAGAATGTTTTGTGTTCGGCTTGTATGTGTGCTCTTGGGAGAGTCGGCTCTCGCCTTTCGGTCGGAGTAGGTTACAAGACTGAGCTCTCGCTGCTCTGGACAGCCTGCCTTCCGTTGGCTGTCTAATATACTTTCATTTAATTATAACTGTTTGACGAAATTGCTGAGTTTCGACTTCAACGTAACTTTCCGAGTACAGTTGGCAATTGAGCGTTCTGCATACAAGCGGCCTATGTTGTCTGTCTTGGGCAGTTTTGGCTAAAGTTGACTGTACCGGAGTTTTTGTGTGACTTCTCTTGTTAAAATCACTCATTGTACCGTCAGTGATCATGTAGCGAGCCTTCTTCGTCTCCCACAGAGGCATATTTGTGTTGCTAGGAAGTCTGTAGTCTGGAACAACCAGACCAGGAAAATTTGTTTCGGGCTATACTCCCAACTTTATCATCACCACGAGGGACATCGAAGCAACCAGCCATCGCCTCCGGTATGCCAGATCGTGTCCCTGTAGTTCAGAAGACAGCTTGGTAATGTACGTCCGCAGCACCAGCAAATCAGGGAATTTTTGCTAGGGGATAATCAGAGCTCAACAGAGCGCGCCTGTTCGTCTTTTCTAACTTTGTTCTGTCTTGGGTGTTCA
The DNA here is from genome assembly GCF_021461395.2 of Schistocerca americana. Classification (NCBI taxonomy): domain Eukaryota; kingdom Metazoa; phylum Arthropoda; class Insecta; order Orthoptera; family Acrididae; genus Schistocerca; species Schistocerca americana. The sequence goes on from NC_060130.1 coordinate 564,215,738, forward strand.
TTGTCTGAGTTATCACTACTGTAACAGCAATTAATGTTGGGTTGGCTGGGTGTTTCTCTTAAGATTTGAGTTGCAAGGAATTGGCTCCACATACCACTTGGTCATAAATGTCACAATCTAGTTTATGGACCACTTCACCTTCACAGCATTTATTTGAGTATCCAATTTGATGTATTGTAAATGTTTCATGTGTTTTGTTTATTATTTAGAATTTAGTCATAATAAATCAAATTGTTATTTTGGACAGAACTTTCAATCTGTTAATCGGTAGAGCAACCCATTCATTCCTCACTACGTTATAGAAACTTTCCTTTATCTAATTAATTTCTATACAATTAAATTAATGCAGCTGCCAAACTCTTTTCTACTCCACTTTCAGGGTCGATTACAGTCAGTTCGCGTTTCTTCTTAATCCATGTGCAACAGCAAAACTCGGAGTTAGAAAAGGGGGCCTGGGCTTAGAGCATCATTTCTATATGAAAATTCTAGAAGAATTTAGTGTTAAATACACTGCTAGCCCCGGCACCTCGCAAGGGTTTTCAGTGACCTGTTCGAACGTAGTTTCTGCAACTGTCAGTACTGTAGTGTTTAACATAGCAGTCTCTTCTCAGATTTACGATTATCACAACTGATAGCCAAGAGGCATCGTTAGCATGGGGCAACCAGGAAATAAACTATGACACATGCGACACCTGCGCACCTGCAAGGAAGTGGACAACAGTTCTTTCCCACTCTCAAGTCAAATGGTGTTCAGAATTTAAGCAACAAACGGAAATTTTACAAGGTTATGATTATTTTGCCACAAAGCAGTTAAACAGGTGATTGTAAAGTAGAAACAATGTAAGTAACACAGAAGGTAAAGAAATGCAACATGCAAAAGGGTAGATAACATTTTCTCCAACTTCAATGGATTTGCACACACATTTCGACAACTGTTTAATTTGCTCAGCATGGCGTGTTACCGCCTCTGGTAGCAATACCGGTCTGAGAACGATGGGACATTCTGTGACTGATATCATCACTTTTATGTTGAGGCAATAGCGCCCATTCTACCTGCACAGCTGCTCGCAAGGTTTAGAGAGTTAAACCTTGCCGATTCACAGGTTCAATTTCATGGAGAGGTGTTCGAGTGGTCAACATAATCGCTGCCCACACCATTAAGGTTCCTCCACGATATCGGTCTCTTCCCATAATGTTCTGGTCTCGAAATAAAATGGGACCACTGTTCGACCGTCCAGGTGTCGTGTTGACGACTACGCTCAAGACGTTCCCTTCTGTGAAGACGCATCAGAAGCACACATACAGAAGGTTTCCGACAATAAAGTATATTCGGCCGAAGCCTTCTGTACACCGTTTGTCTCGATACAGCACGTTCAGTGGATGCTGTGAGGTCAGATACCAGTTGCCGTCCAGTACAAAGGCGGTACTGTCGTGCTCTTACGCCGAAATAACGGTTCTCTCTTTTTGATATCATTTTTGGTGATATCACGCTTGGGTGTTTTGTTTCTTTGGATTCATTGCCCCGCTAGGTCTACCAAATTATTTGAATACACGGTGTCTGTCTTTTGGACACCATACATTCACATAATTTAACAGGCCTAGTTGGGCAATGAATCCACCTCATTCAGTGTGGATGCACGAATGCCTCCGACCTCCGGTGGGAACCTCGGAACAGCGAATATGGAGGAAATGGACAGGGGCTGCGGATACGTAGCTCTCGGTGGGAGTGTGGGTCGGCTGCGAGGCGAGCCGAGATATTTCGTGCAGTCATGATAACATTGTGTCCCAGATGGCGCAGTGGTTATCGCACCTACCCAATAAGCTGAAGATCTTGGTCTGCAACACATTTCCACTCGTCGCCGCCGATTCCGCGTAATGTCCCAGTGCAGCTGACAGCAGTGATCGCTCTCCTTTCCTTTCCTTCCTTTTTCTCTCCACCTTCGATTTACATATATTGTAGGATACGTTTTACAACTATGTGATCATAGATTAACTTCGTGGAGTGGTTTAGAAATGGTTCAAATGGTTCTGAGCACTATGCTACTTAACTTCTGAGGTCATCAGTCGCCTAGAACTTAGAACTATTTAAACCTAACCAACCTAAGGACATCACACACATCCATGCCCGAGGCAGGATTCGAACCTGCGACCGTAGCGGTAGCTCGCCTCCAGACTGCAGCGCCCAGAACCGCACGGCCACTCCGGCCGGCGGGAGTGGTTTAGAATTATCCTGATAAATTCACTAGCAATTTCTAATATATCTTAATGAGTCTCACTTTAGGTGTAATATTAGGTTATCAGATGCTTAATTTGATACCAGTAAGGGCATTTTGTGCAGAATCTGCAGCTAATTTTATATTTTGCGTTGAGAATTATCTGTCCAATAAGGCATAATGGCAAAGAGAGCATACTGCAGACAGTGACAGATTGCTAGCTAAACGGTAATGCGCAACGACTGAGAAAAGGAAAATGCCTTAGCTGCTACTTCTTACGTCGCTAGAGACATAACTAATTTGTAGTATTTTTGCTTAATGTCTTATCGAACTAATTTCTCCATCTTAAGTCCTCTAGTAGTCTAGTTTTAGCGCACCACTGATCTAAAAGTGAATATTTTAAGAAATTCTCGCATTGATCGTAATTCATATATTTTTTTCTGCCTATACTAACAAAATTTTTAGTTTTTTGTGAATACACAATTTGACTGATTTACATATTGCATTACATACAAGGTCCAATCACATTTATGTGATAACCGCCTATGCTTGGCGTCAACGTGTAATATCCACTCACAGGCAGCTGGTGGCAGCACCAGCTGCGAAGGGTAAATAAAACGTGTCAGAGGGAATCTGAAAACAGTGCAGTGAGCAATTATTCAGACTTGCAAGAGGGCATGATTTTTGGCTTTCAGTACAAACGTGGAAGCATTACTGATACTGGTAAGTTTATAAACTGTTCGTATGCCGCCGTGGTTAAAGAACACCATCCGTGGTAAAGCGACGTTATAGAAAACCGGCACCGACGCAACTGTGGAGCACCACGCGCCATGCATGACGAGATGTGTACAGGCTAAAAGACCAGAAACTGTTGAGCTCCTGCCTCCCTGGATTAACCACGGGGCTACGAACGGTGTTTCCTCAACGGTCATTGAGCGAACGTTGCTGCGTATGGGCCTCCACAGCTGCATTCGTGCGGACTGCTGTTCATTACTGACGAATGCTGGAATCTGCACACCACTTCCACTGATTGGGGACGGAAGGCGTTTGCAGATAAATATGTTTTTTGCTTCACCGGACAGATGGTCGATGGTATGTATGGCTCTACGCCGGAGAAGGGAGCCGTATGGTTCGGGGAATACATTCGTGGAATTTCCTGGGTGATCTCGTCATTTTGGAGGGCACATTGGATCAACACAAGTGTGCATATATCCCTGGGGATTATGTGCACCCCTACATGCCGTTTGTTTTTTCTTTGGTACGAACGCAATTATTAGCAGAACAGCTCAACATGTCACACAGCTCAGAGGGTACGTGCACGGTTCGAAGAGCACCAGAAGCAGTTTACCGCTCTACTTTGGGTACCAATCTATCCGGATTTAAACTCAATCGAGAATCTAAGGAGAAGGGGGAGGGGAGCGAGGGGAGACCTCTTTCGCGTTATTAATCCCCAACCGAGAAACCCAGCGCAGGTTTCCACGGTGCTAGACTCTGCATGTATCCACATCCTTGTCTGTACCTTTCACAACCTCACTGAATCTCTTCGTGCACGTCCACGCACCAAAATGTGGTTAATTAGCCTTCTGACAGGTAGTGACATTAATGAGACTGGGCAATGTAATTTGTTAACCGAGTTTCAATTTGGATATATGTTCAGTGCCAGATTTACACATATTTGCGAGAGTCTTGAAACGCTTCTTGGGTAGGATGCATGACTTCACATAGAAAAAGAGCTTATGGAGTTTGAAAGTCCATAATCTCTGGGTAATAAGTCAGTTTCAGCACAGGTTCGTATTACGGATGCCATTTTTTTAAATTAAATTGATTTTAGTCATAGGGGTATATGGTATTAGTAAAGTGTTTATTTTTATAGCGTTTCTCATTGGTTTTCTCAATATACAAGAAAAGCATAAGAGAAGAGAGAAAGAAAACGTCAAAAATGTATTCTTTTGCGTAAATTATAGCAGACCGACAATGCTCAGGCCATTTTTGGACTCATCGATTATAGAAATCTACTTGTTCAGAAGTAAAGATATCGTCAAACCGGGTTGAAAGAGAATTTTCGTCCGCAAAGAAATTTTCCTGATAGTTCTTCGATATGGAGCGAGAAAGGTAAACATTTGACGGTGTAAAAATACTTGTAAGTGCGTTGGTGATTGTATTCTAGTCACGTTCCTGGATAGTTTCATTGCTGAAATCAGCAGAGTATAGTCGGGGTTCTCATCCAGTAGCAGTACTTGATAAGGTTTCCTTAGTCTCTTTTTTATATTGCGGCCACAAGGCGTCTGAGTCGTTGGCATCAGATGCCATCAGCGACCATCACACTCCTGGGATATATACCGTAATACGTTCTTTGTGCCATCAGACGCATAACGTTACTTTCTTATGATTCACACTAGCCTCCACTTCACATACTTTTTGACAGGGATAGTCATTAACCACTATTTTTGCAGTTAGTACACAGCGGTTCAAGTGCCCATAGGGCGAACCTGAGAGATAATTTCCGTGATTTCATTAAATCGATTAAGGCATATCCTGGGATATTTCCATTGAAAGGCCACAGTCGAATTCCTTCCCCTTCCAGTGCTCGCTTCTGCTTGGTCTCTGATGTCTTCGTCGTCGGTAAAATGCTTAACCTCAATCATCCTACCTTTGTTTCTTCCCAATCATTCCCTTCTGAATGCAAGTGTCTCATGAATGTTATACAGTCTCATTTCATAAAATTTTCCAATGTTTGGGTAGACTATAGAGGAATTTTGAATTTTGGTAAACAGTAAAAACGTGGTTCATCAAATCCCCACGGTCTTTCTTTCTTTCTTTTTTTTTTTTTTTTTTTTTTTTTTTTTTTTAGCTCCTTTATCCTCTCCATACATAAAGCACGACAGCAGCCCAAGTAGTAAACGATAGCTTATGTTGAAATTTCCGCATCCTACGTTTTTACCACTTCGTGCATATATCCGTTTCGAGATTTCATTACAGTGATTACACCATCAAGCCGAATGTGCGTTCTGACTAGTCAAAGTAGCTAGTGGGTTGCGATTCAGACGAACAACGATTTAAATGTTTTGAACAGGCTGTTAATGACATATGGGGCGTCGGAATTGTCATTCAGTATAGAAGAAAGTTCATTTAATCATCCACCAGCCATCCGTGTAGTTTGTTGATCTCTTCGAGAGATTAAAGCTTCATATGGTAAAGGTATTAGTTCGATTCACACTTCCGACAACAATTTTTAACAAAAATCAAGAGATCCACTTCACATCAGCTCTCGCCAACTGAACAACGTTGGTTTGCACCGTTGTTCGAAATCCGCATTAAACATGACGTTCTTTCACTGGCGACTGGACTTAAGTAGTAAACTGAGCCGTGGGAGATGGGACGTCTGTCACTAGTAAGCTTTCTTTCACCAGAACCTGTATTTGATAATGAACTAGGCGTCACTTAAAGTCACTGGACACATAAACCTCATTTTACTGGAACTTCTAATGTTGAAAATACTGGTGCGGGTCTCGGATGCCAACTGCGATCACCTCATTCGTGGGATATGATGCCATTCGTGGGATCTGGCACCTTCGGGTCGATACAGCTCCTAGATTTAGGTGTTTCTTCAAGATTTAAAACTTCTCAGGGTCTCCACGAAAGACACGTGTCAGAGTTCGAGACCCGCTCGGACCCAAACATTTTCACAAGCTTATTTTAAATTGTAGCATGTGCACAGCAAATTACAAGTAAAAAACAATTAAGATCTCGACGTGCCCTGTGCGTTGTGGCTCTGAGCACTATGGGACTTAACAGCTGTGGTCATCAGTCCCCTAGAACTTAGAACTACTTAAACCTAACTAACCTAAGGACATCACACACATCCATGCCCGAGGCAGGATTCCAACCTGCGACCGTAGCAGTCGCACGGTTCCGGACTGCGCACCTAGAACCGCGAGACCACCGCGGCCGGCCTGTGCGTTGTCAACAACAATGATAGGATGTGGTTGCGATTTCGACTCACAGTCAGACAAAGAACTTTTCATCATACCATTTTAGGTTTTACATGCCACTGTTAGCCACCGGTGTGAAACTATTCGGTTGTTAATTTCTCAGCGTGTGTTGTCGACAACGATGGTATGTGCATTTCATATCCCCAGTCAATATGTGACTATTTGTCACGTTATTTCGAGTTCAGTCGTACACACGTCTTGTTACTGGATTATCACACCGATAGTGAACGTTTGGTCGTAGCTGTAAAACAACGGCGATAGGTGCTGAATTCAAGTACCAACAAGATTAGACGTTAACCTCTTGTCATTTCAGTTTCCTTCATATCGCAATTGGTGTAAATTTTCCATATGTAATATTTAATTGTGCTTAGTTAATAATCCATTCTATCCTTGTTTCGAATCCCCGTCCAACTAACGCATAAACGCATGCACACTTTATTATTTGTGACTGAAAACATTTTACGATCTTACGTGTTTAGGAAAATAGTTACTGCATACGAGTCCCACCTCACGGTCCAGTACAAAATTTTCATAATATTATTTCAAGCTAAATCTTGCTTTTTGAAATGTTACCTATTGTAGTACATCTGAGTTTACAAGTGTTAAAGACTGTCTCGTCTCCAATAACGTGTTTGCTATTTACTCTATTCTGTGCAAGGTTTTTCATCTCTAAGTACCTACTGCAACCTACATCCTCCTGAATCTGCTTAGTGTGTTCATCTCTTGGTCTCCCTTTACAGTTTTTATCCTCCACGCTGTCTTTCAATACTACATTGATGATACCTTGATGGCACAGATGACTTTCATTACCGTGGTAATAATTTACTTATGGACAATTGTCTCTAACTGTTTGCCGGCCAGAGTGGCCGAGCGGTTCCAGGTGCTACAGTCTGGAACCTCGAAACCGCTACGGTCGCAGTTTCGAATCCTGCCTCGGGCATGGATGTGTGATGTCCTTAGGTTAGTTAGGTTTAAGTAGTTCTAAGTTCTAGGGGACTGATGACCATAGATGTTAAGTCCCATAGTGCTCAGAGCCATTTGAACCATTTTTTTGTTGTGTATAAACTTATTTCACGTATTGATGTTGGCAAGACGCGTTATCCATTGCGCTGTTTTTATGCTGGCGAGTTGAAAACTGTGCGAAAATCTCTAATTTTGTGTGAAACGTTGCGACATTAAACTTGTCATTTCACCTCACACCTCACACAGTTGTTCTCAATTCTCGAATAAGCAAACACTTAACCACACCCTTACAGACAGTTCGTACCTCCACGAAATTAATTCTTCTTCTGTACATGTAATTTCACTGTTGCTACTGTTCTCATCTATTGCTTGTTCCGTATTTATAGGAGAACCTACAGTTAAGAGGGATTTCTAAAACTCTTTGGCAGAAATTTCTGAAATACAGAACGAGTGAAATGTGGAGGCTTCATTTATATCACAAAAAGAGCAGATCGGATGATACTAAATTTCATAGTTTTAGTGAATTACTGTTAATGTGAGATAAACAATAAAACAATTGTCTTACCGCTGTCAATCACTCTCAGTAAATAACCTCTGCCCTCGCACGGTAATCTCATTCGAGCAAAACCTTCCTCCTGAGTAAAAATATCGTCTTTTAACGCGCTGTCCATTTTGATAAACTGAAGCTACGCCCAGGGAACCACTTTCGAACACTGGGAGACATGTAGTAGGCATTAACAATGTGCTGTGGGTGTCTGTGATTTTGCAATTGCGCGGTAATGTTTACCACATCGAGAACACTCTAGTTAAGCAGTATTTCATTTTCTGACAGTTCCGCTTATTGCCATCTACTTTTTCGCTGTATCATTTTCTTTGTAAATAATTAAAATTTGGCATTCTGGCCGTAGGTTCAGATGCGTTGACAATCAAGAACATAAACTGACTGAAAAACTCAAAATCAACATTTTGTAAGTCACACTGTGTTGTTTCTTTGCCGAAGATTGGTTCATTTTCTTCTTTTAAAAAAAGGTTTCTCATTCATTTCTCTTGACTTCCTTTAAATATTAACGCAGTTTTTTGTGATCTATGTTTAATTCCTTCCCGGAGGTATCTTGGCTTCGCTTAAATTCTCTCATCGAACTCCGTAGCATCAACTGACTAATGAATTGAAGATGGGTTTTGCTTGGTTTCGGGTTCCCTCCAGCTTGTAACACGGAAAATGCGGATAAACTGCTTTCTGTACCATCCTAAATTTTTCGCCGTTTAATATCCGTTGATAACCTGTAGTGTGCTTCTAATTCTTAATCTATAAACTTTATTACAGAAACTATATTTAATATGTAATGGATGTCATAGTGTATTTATTAGTGAACGAATACAGGTTGTATCATAATTAATGGCGTAAACGCATACCTTAAAAGTTATGAGCATTTCTTTAGTAGAATAGTTACGTTTCAAAGTATCGAAGATGAAAAACTGCTCATAGCTCGGAAGGTACGCATTTTCGACCCTATGTTTACTGAGACCTTTTTGCTTCTAGTATCATGTAGTTTCAACTGTATGCGTTTACGCCATTAATTGTGATACACCCTGTGTAATTGATTGTAATTATAATGTAAATATAGGAAAATTCTGCGTAATAGCCCAGATAACCGTATTTAAATGTATCGATTGCAACTACTAAATGGCAGTAGCTGTACCGTTGTCTATCTTTGCGTATGAAGGGTCTCCGTCGCGCTGTGAGCAGAGAGGAAGCAGAGCAGCCTAGTAATGAAATAGTGCAGAAGCGTTTGTTGGACGCTCCCGCAGACGTGGTGTACAGCTATGATCGTGCCAGTGCAGGCGCACACACTTCCTTGACCCACCAGTGTAGGAGTGAACAGGCGGAAGAAGCTGCAGCTCTATGGCCTGTCCCATATTTACCCGTGGCTCTGGAGACGACTTGCGGTTCTCAGCCAGTAGTAGCAACAGTAGCAGCTCAGCGTTGTCGTCGGCTACAGTCTTCGTCGTGCGCATAGCTAAAAGATCGTTAGACTCTTAACTGACAGCATGTAACTAACGTTGTACGGACATTAGCCAGTGGCATTTCTTTCACAAACTTTGACTAACTTTCTTGAATAATAGCCTGCAATACTTAAAATTTGTAGGGCACCTGTTTTGTCCTTGTCCTCAGACATTATTACCAAGCAAATTCCCTATCCTTTCCGTGCAATCACCGAGTGTCATCAAAATAAGTAAACTGATTAACTATTTACTGCCAGTTTTGTGTGTTTGCTAATGACCACTTTCAATCTAAATTTTACTATCTCTGTAACTGTTCATTCTTGTATTGTGTAACAGATGTTCAACGAATTTGTAATTTTGAGAATTAACTTCACTCACTTGCAGCAACGTAAAATTTCTCTGGTGAAACTAATAACTAAAGCTATAGCACAAATTAAGAGCGTGCAATTTAATTTATTCTGTATCTAGCTTAGCGAGTGACTTCTGCTGGCTTGGTGAGTACTTTATTGTTCTTATGTTGAAGCAAAATTAGGTGCTCATTTGCTTAAAGTAAATTTCATTCAGTCTTTCAATAAATAAAAGTAAATTGCTTGCTTCTTAGGAAATTTTTTATTAAGTTATGCTGAGGTTAATTTTTTTACGTAATAGAGTTTCAGTTACAATCAGTCATTTATTTAACCAGCAAATTCATTTAACTGTTCTTTCAAAATTTAGTGTTTCAGATTAAGTACTTGCAGACTCAGTGATTTCTTACATTTACTTTCTCGTGAACTGTCATGTTGTGGAAAAGCGTGACAATCTTCCATTGCCACGGCAGTGATTATTTGCTTAATTTTCTTTCCCGTTACCTTTCTCAGGATTCATGATATTCATTGCCGTTGTGGGTTGGCAGCCGTTTAATTATCCTATTTATGCTAATCAGTGTTCTTTTGTATTAAACATTACGTGGTATCCTTCTTTCCCCCTGCGTTGTTCGTGATCGATAGCACTAAATTCCACCCATTTAAAAATTATTATCAGTATTTAGATTAGTTTTAGAATAGAGTCTTCCTTCAGAAGGGTCTGCTGTACACATTCCTCCTAATAACCGGTATTATTTTTCGGTAACGATAGCCATACACATTGTAAAATTTCGTTAGACATACCCTATCACGGTCAGTTATGTCGCACTCAAATAAGCCGATTAGGAAGGGAAGGTTACAAGCACTTTCGTTTTTGTACCTACGGGGTAAAGCTTTAGCTGCTCCTAATTTCCTCGTCAGTTCCTTGTCTATGGATAGTTCTTTAGTGACATACTCAGTATCGCAATCTTTGAATCCTGCTCTGTCGTATTGTCCTCGTACACCGAGGCGAGCTCGCACAACACTGTCTAGCTGCGTTTGCTCTTTCACCGTACACGTTTTTTTACAACAGAAAATGAAAACACAGAACACAAGTCTAACATTCTTCCTACACATAGATGTCGTAACACGTCAAATGGTGCAACAGTTTCTCCTACAGTAACAAAGTCAAACTACAAGCAGATTTAATTTTTGGGACATTACTTTTCACTTTGTGACTGCTAGCTGCTGTGCAATGGCGTGGTTCTGGAACAGTGCATATCATACCGCAGATTCAATCTTTCAAGTAGTTTTTTAACATAAATTTTTTCAATGGGTCTATGCAAGAGCTAGCACTGTGTATTCTACTTTAGGATAGACAACGGAGGATTCTCTGTGACATTCCATACTTTCTTAATAGGAAATATAGTACAGCTTGGTAAACTATACACTGTAGCAGTTTGAAAAAATGTTCTGATTCGAAAAATATGTCATATATCTGCTATGACGAGTACTAGGTCTATGAAATAACACGAGTCAGTTTTACCAAATTACCACAAAACGTAAAAAAAAGTTTTACTTTAGTTACCTGAACATATCATTGCCGAGCATATATAAGGCGCGATCAAAAAGTTTCCGTTTGAGGGCGTTGCCGCAGTGTTTATGCTTCGTAGCGCGGCTCTGATCCGAGTATATAAGCAGAGACATGTAGGCAACGGATTAGTGTGAGATTTCTGTGTTCCCGACGTTGCGTGCAGTATATGCACTATGGCAACGATATTTCCAAATGCGTGCTAAGAGGACCAACAGGATTTCCTTTCTTGGCTGCCGATGCACAAATACCAGTAGACTTCATCAGGAGAATGAAGGGTGTCTATGGGGCATCATGTCTGGCGAAATCCACCGTTGTGAAATGGTGCACTAAGAGGAGCTCCTGCTTCATAGTAACGCACGTCCTCATATCGCAAATATGGTAACGCAAAAGTTCCTTCAACCCAAGTGGAAGACTCTCGAAGCCCCACGTGAATATCACGTCTTCGGTTGTTTAAAAATGACATTGTAGAGTCCTCGATTCCTGTCAGACAAGGCTGTGCTACAGGCAGTTATGGATTTCACACGGAAGGACACGGTGCTTTACCAAATGGGTATCTTCAACCTGGTGCGTCGTTGGGCTAATTACCTCAGTGTTCACAGCGACTTTGCCTGACTGGCATACTGTTTCTGGACTGTACTTTCTCCGAATGGAAGCTTCTGGATTGCCCCTTATGAAACTGATTCACAAGTTTCCATACAACTTTGATAATGGTGTTTGGTAATGTTCTAGAACTAAACTTCAAACATTGGAATGACCTGCCTGTCACCAGAAATCTCGAATTTACCCCTACAATCTTGTCGATAGTGAATGATCCCTCATTAACGTAATTTATTCTTTATTTTATTACCTATCGGATTAATAATTTCTCGTACAATGCGCTACTGATTCGAAAATAGTTTCGTAATTCTGATTTCTGCCACAAAATTAACATGCGAGGGGTCACTCTTCTTTTTGAGCGATTTTCTTATCTATTACTTCTTTTTTGTTGTTTTCTATTGTTAAACATTTTAACCTTGTAAAATACCGTTGCCAACTGGCAATATTGACATTAAATTTGACGGTGTTTGGATTGTTTCGATACATTGAAGTTTTGAAAAACAATAATTGTCAACATGCAGTCACCATGTGCTGGCCCCTTAACACGTGTCATTTTGAAGAGAACCGTCCGAAAATTTAACTTGAGATGATTATGGAAACCCGATAAGCCTAAATTGCACTCTCTGGGAGGTTATTTGAATAATGTTGTTCCAGTCTGCACTCCCAAAGATTTACCACTGATCTGAATGTTTTCATGTAGAGCGTGGGGTGGTCAACCTTTTTTACGTACCGCCCACTTTTGCAACTTTGTTATTAGAAAGAGTTTCTAAGTGCACTCTGGTTTCACAGGAATGGTGATTTATAAAGTACGGAAGTAATTTTACTTTATAAAGTTTATAAAGCAGAGTGAAACGAATTTAATTAGTATAATAGTAACTATTATTTTAAATATCCTTTATCTGAAAATTTTATGAAAGCCTTATGAATTTTTTTAAACCCACACCACCTACGATCCAACATGAAAGTTGGAACGCTCATCAGTTGTGGGTGCCGACTAGGCTGACTGCGCCTGGTGTGGAGCATGAGCCCAGCCTAACGTACAGCGAATCCGAAATCCACGCAAATGAATTTTTATGTCCTCTGCCTTTTTTATAGCGCGGACACTGATTAATACACCCTACATCACAAATGTTTGTGTTGGACGGGAAAAACCTTTGCGTGCCAAAAATATATGCATACTTAAAAGTGGGGAACATCAGCACGTCGCCACACAGAATACCACATACACACACATACTTGCACACACACACACGCACACACACACACACACACACACACACACAGAGAGAGAGAGAGAGAGAGAGAGAGAGAGAGAGAGAGAGAGAGAGAGACATGCCTAGATTTTATTTGTTGTCACTAAATCCATTTCGTAAAATCGGAGGTGAACTATCTGTTTAACTTTATATTATTCTTTAAACTGCAGTTCCATAAAAACTACTAAAATTTCTGTATTCAGTATTCGCCTAAAAATGATAGTAGTATTTGGGTAGCGCTGTAATTACCGAATGTAGCATGCCCATATTTCCAAGATATTGTTCGTAACTGTAAAGGAAGGGAAAGATATTTATGAGTAAGAGAACTATTTCTGTTTGAACTGGGTACTCCCTGTCTCAATTCAACGAACAGCGACATTACACGTGTCTTGGATAAAACACAAGTTTATAAACTTCGATCGTCGTGGCCCATGTCTCCAGTTACTACTATGTTTTATTACTTTGCAAGTAGTGATGTTTTGTTGCAGCAACACAGCCTTTGCAAACATATCGTTCTTTTTGCCTTTCGTAGATATTACGTGAAAATACATCAGGTATCATTAGAAAGTGCTGAATTTTCTAAGCAGAATCATTTGTACGTAGAAACAAGTAAAGATGGTTTAGGATTTTTCTTTCTCAGAACAAGGCAAAAACTTAAAAATCTGGATTGTAAAGTAAGAAAACCTTATCAATGTGATCTGATTTTCTTTGTGTTACACATACCCAATTTTAACGTTAAAAATTCGTGGCCTATTGTCCCTTGTCATCCATTGTGTAAGTCTGAACATACATCAATGCATCTGCATCTAGTTAACAGTATTTCCGGTTTCTTCTATTTTTCTGGTATTTAATGAGTTGGTGTAAGCTACTGACAACGTTAAAGGCTTGAGACTCTATCAACAAACGATCGAATATTTTTTGAGACCTGTACCATTATTAACCTTTAGCAACGCAATCTAAGTTGGTTTTATTTCGGTTGGAATAGTAATCCAATAAGACTTGCATAGAAATTAGTTTGGGAGTATCTGTTACACGTGGCAGCTCTTACAGTCCATTGAACTTTCAAAGACGCACATTGAATTATTTGGGTTTCTTTATGGAATTAAGTACTAAGATGACGTGGTGAAAAGTATTAACCAGGTGACAGGGTTCAGATATCCAGACTTTGCCAAGATTATCTAGATTATCTCATCGATCATCTTCAGGCGAAATATCAAGATGCTGCGAATGTCCATGTAATTACCAGAGTGGGGCAACCACTCCCTGCATATGACTGTACGCGCCAGGGTCCTGTGCGGGCGGCAGCAGGCTGGGTGGCGGTTGCGATCGAATATCTGCGGGGCGGTTTTGGTCCGCCTTAGGTGCTGCCCACTGCTGCACGCACTCTAGGCGATAGCTGCTAACACTACATTCCAGGCCAAACTTACTTCAAAACCTCCGTCCAAACTGACAAGATGCTCATGTTTCCCTGTTTCTAGAGCCGGTCCTTGTGGCCGAGCGGTTCTAGGCACTTCAGTCTGGAACTGCGCGACCGCTACGGTGGCAGGTTCGAATCCTGCCTCGGGCATGGATTTGTGTGATGTCCTTAGGTTAGTTAGGTTTGAGTAGTTCTAAGTTCTATGGGACTGATGACCTCAAATGTTAAGTCCCATAGTGCTCAGAGCCATTTGAACCGTTTTGGAACGGTTGTTTTCTAGTCACTAATATATATATTATATTATTTTACCAGTAGAGGCATGTATGCATGTTTATACACACATCAATGAAAGGTTTTGCACCACCTCGGTTCAGAGAGTTCCGGAACCTGCACAGAAAATTGGAACAGACATCAACATAAACATCATTTCCACCCTTTTAATCGCTCATGAAAATCAGACGTTACCACCACACAGCGAGACCTTCATAGGTGGTGTTCTAGATTGCTGTACACACCGGAACCTCTAATACCCAATAGCACGTCCTCTTCCACTGATGCATGCCTGTATTCGTCGTGGCATACTACCTACTAGTTCAAGGCACAGTTGGTCCAGATTGTCCCACTCCACAACGGCGATTCGGCGTAGATCCCTCAGAGTGGTTAGTGGGTCACGTTGTCCAGGAACAGCCCTTTTAAACCCATCCCAGGTATGTTCGATAGAGTTTGTATCTGGAGAACATGCTGGCCACTCTAGTCGAACGAAGGAAGTCATTCACAAGATGTGTACGTCGGGGGCGGGAATTTTAATCCATGGAGACGAATGCCTCGCCAATATGCTGCCGATATGGTTACACTATCGAGCGCAGGATGGCATTCACGCATCGTACAGCCGTTACGGCGACTTCCATGACCACCAGCGGCATACGTCGACCCCACATAATGCCACCCCAAGATATCAGTGAACCTCCACCCTGCTGCACTCGCTGGACAGTTCGTCTAAGGCGTTCAGCCTGATCGGGTTGTCTCCAAACACGTCTCCGACGATTCTATGGTTGAGGAATATGCGACACTCATCGGTGAACAGAACATGATGCCAGTTCTGAGCGGTCCATTCGGCATGTTATTGGACCCATCTGCACCGCGCTGCATGGTGTCGTGGTTGCAAAGATGGACCTCGCCATGAACATCGGGGGTGAAGCTGCACATCATGCAGCCTATTGTTCACAGTCTGAGTCGTAACACGACGTCATGTGGCTGCACGAGCCATAATCCGTAGGTAGCGGTCATCCACTGCAGTAGTAGCGCTTGGGCGGCCCGAACGAGGCATGTCATCAACTGTTCCTATCTCTCTGTATCTCCTCCATGTCCGAACAACATCGCTTTGGTTCACTCCGAGACGCCTGTACACTTCCATTGTTGAGAGCCTTTCACGATACAAAGTAATAATGCGGACGCGATCGAACCACGGTACTGACCATCTAGGCACGGTTGAACTACAGACAACACTTGCCGTGTACCTCCCTCCTGGTGGAATAACTGGAAATTATCGGCTATCGGACCCTTCCGTATAATAGGCACTGCTCATGCATGGTTGTTTACATCTTGGGCGGGTTTAGTGACATCTCTGAACAGTCAAAGGGACTCCGTCTGTGATACAATATCCACAGTCAACGTCTGTCATCAGAAGTTATGTGAACCGGGATGATGCTAAACTATTTTTAAGTGTGTATCAGGAATGACGTGGCAAAGACTATAGTGATGACTGGGAATCGAACCCAGCGCATATCGTCGTTGACTAAACACGAAGACACGTTAACTATCGAATTATATTTCACCAGTAGCAAGGAGTGGCATGTCTGAACTTGAACTGAAGTGACGAAAAGACCAATACCTCTCTCGGATAGCGTCACATATCCTTTCCACGAAGAATTAGTTGTGACCATACTAAAGCTTGAAAGGATATTAAGAACATTTTTGTGCCGAACCAGGATTCAAACCCTCTGATACGCCTTCCGTGGAGACATTGAGAAGTTTGGAAACATAAGCAAACAACGAATTAATGGCCCTATGTCGTCACGAAGAGATCAGGTCCAGCGAAAGGGATGATCCAACTCTGAATCGAAATCCAGAACCAAGATTCAACATCTCAAATTGAAATAAAAGATAAAATAAATGTCGTATGACATTATATCCTTTTTCGTCATGAACTAAAATGAAAATTCTCGTGCAAGGAAAGTTGGTTACTGGCGACAGAGTTCCTATATGCTACCACTCACTCCTGTTTCATGGCACAATCCAACCTGTTGTTGTTAGCAAAGAGACATCTCGTTTAATTTGAATTTGGCACCACGATACAATCGTATATTCTTCATTTGGCGTAACCATGGCTAAATAATGCCTATCAAAAATCCATAGTCTAAAGTGGGAATTGAACGAAGATCTTACGTATATTAACTTAGCATCAAGCCCACCGATCACTTTTCTTTCCTCCTTCCAAAGCACTTATTTAAAGCAATCAATTAAAAATAAAACAAAATAAGTCATTTCGACAAAAACAAAAGAGATAAACAGAAAATGAATATGAAGGAATATGGCGTTAATTTTAACGTGCCCCCACCTTTCTTCCTCCGTCACTTCTACTTCGTGTGACATTTAAATCTAAACGAGAGTAACCACAAATTAGGGGGAGGGGGCGGATTTCAACTCACCCAATACCTTGTCGATGAAAAACAATATACAGAATATTAGGATGAAGATCTCCATAACGTGGCATCCTGAGCCACGTCCAATGGGCTGTGGCCATATATTGGAAAAAGGCACTCGGATCTGTGTAATATCCACTCACCATCACGTAGAGGACGTAATGTCCAACGAGCCACATGATGGCATTGTTCTTCGATTGGGGAAAGAAGGTTGAATCGGGGCGCACGAGAATCTCCCCCGAGATAGCCGACTGCGACGTCCTCAGAAGAAAAGCCAGTTGTCGGCGAAGCCATCTCCAAGGCCATGACCGCAGGAGATCAACAGATGATATAATGTATCAGTTTCATGGCAACGATTGCAGCGACCCATCACAATGAGGCCAATACGAAAAAGTCGCACGTTGATAGACACAATATCATGAACAACTTGGTACCACGAGGACGCCACTTCGATCGGGAAAATCGGGAGGCTAACCTTAGGTCAAACAATCTAGCTGTTCCTTTTTGGCGACAGGGCTTCCACAGAGGGAATGGTTCAAATGGCGCGGGCACTATGGGACTTAACACCTGAGGTCATCAGTCCCCTAGAACTTAGAACTACTTAAACCTAACTAACCTAAGGACATCACACACAGCCATGCCCGAGGCAGGATTGGAACCTGCGACCGCGGCCGGCACGAGGAATAGACTTAGGAGACTCGACAGACACCATGGCGAGGGCAGAAAACACCGCCGCCGAGAGAAAAACATCAAACTCCGCTACGCAACTGCAATGTGACTCCGGCCGATACACCAACAAGACTATGTAACTTCGACGCGCAAAACGATACTTCCACTAAACTGCACATATCAGTACATCATTAAGTTGTAGTAGCACATGGGCGCTACAATGGATGAGAATTTGACGTTCTGATCCCTTGGAGTGGATAACAGTCTGTTCAATACATTCATTTATTGCTCGATCGAATCGTCATTAACCAGCTGCCTCTGCTACACAGTGTTAACATTAAACTCGATTTTGTAATACATAAAATAATAAATATGTAAAATAATAAATAAAATCACATACCCGTCAGCTATACAAACTGCTAACACTGTTGGGTCTTCAAGATTCCACAGGAAGCCTTCCTTCCACTTTAGCTACTCCGATGCACTGTCTGTTGTTGGTAACAACTGTGCAGTGCAAAAGAAAAGCATAACAATATTGTAACCAGCAGTCTCGCAGCTTATGATGTGCGGAATACTACGTATGTAATCCGAAGGACAAAATTCACCTGGCAAAAGTAGCCAGTAAGCTCTAACATCTGTGTCATGTATGGGATGAGTGTTACCGAAGAAATAAAGTCAGGTAACACGTTTCGCGCCTCATCTACGATCAATTTTAACATGAATTACTTGTCATGTTCAGGCAGCCGCACGGTTCTAGCTCTGTTACGTAAGGGGTAAACTGATAGCCGCCTGTGGGATAGGAACACAGAACCAACGCTGCTTTTGTTAAGCAGTGCTGTGATGTTCCAATCATCGAGAGAGACCGGCTCCAATAGTCAGTGCTTCCTGATAGTCCTAATGCTGACTAATACTGATAATTCGCAATGAAGAAGGGATCAGTTGTCGTTTGTAGGTGGAATGACTTTCCTGGACTATTTAGTTAGAATACTAAGAGAATATCAAGCAAATTTAACAGGATAATTCTATGTCTCACCAGGACGTGTCTCGCCTATCACAGGGTTGCCAGACTTGATCTACAACATCGACAAGTCCCAATCATCCTCGCAGCAGGAAGGAATACGTTCCCTCAGCCGTTATGTTTCTTGAGCAGGCCAGTAAACCACGACTAAAGACTGCGCTTCTGAGACGCAGCAGAATCAGACAGAAAATTGACAGATACGGCAGGTGTAAGTAAATTATACTATATAATTCAGCAGAAAGAGCATGAATTTAGAACAAGGGAAATAAATACGGTGCCTTTCCGCGAAATAGTTATTTTATTTCTGTTTTAGTCTGTAGATTGTCAAATAATTCTTATGACAGTCATTTAGGAGTAATTGTTGGAACAGACTGATAAGTCAGTCTCAAATAGGAAAATAATTAGCGCTCTTTGTAATGAAGGGTAACACGACAGTAAGAACTTAAATAATAAGATATTAGATAAGTAGTTTGGAATAGAGTTTACATACAGCAACCAGCAGAAGTACCTGGGTACATGGATGTGAGAGTATAGAGGTTCAGACGGTACCAGAATGTGTACGAGTTATCCAGGTGCTGGTGATTCATTAAGTCATACTACCAAGATTCCTTAACAGTGCTCGTTATCAGCCAGATTATAGCCCAAACTTAGCTGCTGCTGTTTAAAAAAGCTGCGCAACAGTATGAGAACAGCAGCAACACTATCGCATTTCACACACAACGAATCCTCCCACAGTGTAGTTATCCACAGAAATAGGCACTGTGCTAACACCTATCCGTGGACGATTTGATTCCTTCGTAGCAGACAGTCACCTCAACTTCTGGTCTTTCTGCACACGAACAAAGTTTGGCAACTGAATAGTCCTCACATTTCTGACTTACGAAACTGGTATACTATCGAAACTAATTACCATGCCCTGCATCCCTCCTGGCGCTGGGACCTCTAGTCTACCATTGACGAATTAAACCACATACTCCTTGATTCCGCGAGTTAAAAACGGCCCCTGAATTGATTTATTATCTGCTCATTTTCACCTATCAACACTGTAGATATAGTTCTATTGAAATGTTGCATCACCCACGGCCCTTTGCACCTACAAGCACTGCTCGATAAAGCTCAAGTAACTCTCCCATCGTGAATACTACACTCAAGTTCAGAAAATATGAACACCTTGAATGACTAGGGATAGGACGTTCATATTCACAGGAATGTACATTAGTATGTTATGCAGAAGTGATTACATTTGAATCATGTCGGCTCGCGTGTTCAACGTCAACATGTAAATCGCGCGCAACACCATCTAACGGTATAATGTGCCTGCGGCTCTCGTCGTCGCTATAAAGTGAAAGTAATGAATCAATGTGACTTTAGCAGACGTGCATGATGCCTTGCTGGCGTATGCGCGAACCGTACCGTCAAATCAGTAAGTTTGATAGAGGGAGCATTATTGGCATGAGAGAGGTGATGCATCCATTCGGGAAACTGCTGCTCGAGTGGGACGAAGTGTTTCGGCAGTGGAACGTGTGTGTGGAGAATGGTTCACGGAAGGCCGTAGAACACGACGCTATGGGTCAGATCGCACCACCCAGACCACCCCCCCGAGATGATCGACACCTCGTCCGAATGGCGTTGCGGGACAGATCTGCGTCTTCCTCGGCTCTGTCGCCATACTGGGATAGTACAACACTTCGTACACAATCAGGAGTGACAGTCCGTTGCTCTTTATTGTGGCATGGGTTACGTGCGCGTCGTCCACTTGTCTGCCTACCTCTGACGCATGTGCAGAAACATGCTAGACGGCAGTGGTGTATGGAACGATTTCACTGGGGATAGGAACGGCATCAGATAGTGTTTTTGGAAGAATCCAGTTTCTGTTTGTTCAAAATTGACGGCCGTATTTTGGCTCGCCGCAGACATGGGGAGCGACATCACAGTGACTGCATTCGCACAAGACACACAGCGCCAACTCGAGGCCTGATGCTAATGGATACAACCACAAATCACAGTTTGAGTGCGTCCAGGGCGCTGTGACCAGTGTGACCTTCACGAATGACATCTTGCAACCCGTAGCCATACCTTTGCTACACGACACCCCAGACACCATTTTTCGGCAAGACATTGCACGACCATATGTTGCTGCACGAAAACGTGCCTTCTTAGTGTCACTGGACGTCAGCCATTTGCCCTGACCCACCATATCGCCAGGCTTGCCACGAATTGAAAATGTTTGAGATATGGTGAAACGACAGGTGCAGTGCTTTGACCCAATGCCAATCACCACAGAAGAACTTTGGAAACACAGGACGCCATTCGCACCTTATACGTGTCGATGCCATCAATCATGGAAAAAGCTATCAGGGCCCATGGCGAACTCAGTGTCTACTAGGCAACAGATCACATTCTGAACCGAGGTGACTGAAGTGCTAACGATATCTGCAGAATATCTTAATTTATGTGTCCTGTGAATATAAAAATCCCATCTCTAGTCATTCAGTGTTGTGGTTCTTCAGTACATGAGTATGGGACCTATGACCAGGCAGTTTGGTCCCTTCTCCCCCCTCCCCCTTCCCCTAAACCAACCAAGCAATTTGAGTGTAGAATACTTCACGGGAGACCCTCACATCAACTAGTGAATAGGCAATATACGTAGCGTCTTATCATTAATGGCTGTATACAGATAGATGCAACTATCTTGCATATCTTAATTTGGTGTGAAAGCGGTGCTGATAGACAATAAAAGCGGGTTAAAAGCTGTGAGCTGTCTGGGGAAGTTAACCTTCCATTACTCAGCAACTGTTTCACCAGGTATCCAGTCTAGCTTACCAAATTCCCAAACAGACTAACATTAATTATAATCTTTTAATAGTCATACGACAACCGGTGATATTTATATAAAAAAGAGAATTTAAATAAAAAGAAATAAATCAGTTTATATTCGGAAATTTATTTTAACATTGATAATTGAAATTTCAGCAAATTAAACTCGATTCACAACTAAGCTGGTGCCTTATTTAGGATTGTGAAAATGTGAAATTGTGATCTTACGGAACACATCAAATATGGAGCCCAGATTGGGAGACTGCATAAAACACTGCATCTATAAAATAACACACGAAGAACATATGCAAGAGGAAGATTAACCACAACCAACCGATTCAATTTTCACCCAAAGAAGTTACGTTCGTAGCACAATCCTGTCCGTCATGTAATTATCACACACTGGTATACTAAAATTCATACTAACTCTCCGTGAAATCTTCCCGAAAAGAATAGCTGAGGGCTATTTGATGCTTACACCACACGCTTAACGTGGTCAACTTGGTTTACACAAAGAGTGTAACTCCACAATAATTTTGTAAATTAAAATAAATTAGACCGAAAAGCAATTTACAAAAGAAAAACCTCGAACTGGTTACTATCATCTTACTATTAACCTGATGCGTCAAACAATTGTATATGCACGTGGTACTGGTCTCACAAAGTGGGTTGAACATAAAGAAAAGTTGCTGTATTGAAAAATATTGTCTAGACGAGACGTTATAATCTCACGCACATTCGCAATTAAGACTGATGATCTTAGTTAGAGTTACTGATCAGCACGTCGTTCCACTTAACTCACAAAGTAGTGACAAAGCAACTACCGGAATATATTCTGAACTTCACACTCGAATTACACTGCGTTGCAATTTAAGATAACATTAGATATTTTAGAGCTAAACCTGAAATAAAGGTGATTAAATATTCAGTTAGGCTGAACCTAAGAAATCCATTGTCCTACGGACTTAGAAGACACGTGCTTAGGCGGAGATCTTACCACTTCAGACGCTCGCAGTGGACAGACTGACCTGCCGAGCGTGCTTAACAGATACAAACGGAAGTGGCCAGAGGGGCGGCTTCCTATACCAACATGACAAGGGACGGACAGGACCATACTAAGAATAGAAACCTCTCTGCTTTTAGAAAGCGTAGCTACCTGTTCCGCCGTTGGTCCTAATGTTCTCTAGCAGACAGGCTTGTCTGCTAACCTCAAGCATGCAACTAGAAATACATTTGCTCATTCATCCTCTCACACAGAAGGGAAGGGGGATGACAGTATCTTATCGTATACAGTATATAAAAGAAAGCGGATGTAGGTTCCGTATGAGACTGTGTGACATGTATTACATATAAACTGTGTTTGAAAGTGTAGTAGTGTGACAGATCGTTCTTGTTAATGTGTAAAAGTAACACGTTCCGCTACTCAGTCTCCTCCCAGATAGTCAGAAAAGCCACAGTAAATTTATACGAGGAATTTATGCCGTAAATGACCACAGATTTAAGAAATTAACATGAAAGGAATCCAACAGAGACCTTTCAGGTTGCCAGGGACCTTTGAATTGTTTTCAGTATTATACATGATTTGAGTAACTATTAGGCCATAACTCTGGGATTTTGACCTAAAAGCAAGAACCACTCAGTATTTAAACCTTTTAGAACTTCGTTAGAACAGAAAACCGTTTCAAGCTACTCAGGACCATTCATTCATTGCTTTCTTGTATTTTAGCGCATTTGCTCATTACATTGTAGAACATGCTCCAACGAGAATTACTTAGTTGTTGTAGTTATAAATCACCAGAAATGGTTGTAGATTTATGCCTAGAGTATTGAGTCCTTGTTATCTGCTTTTATAACTGAGTGTTCTCCTTTTACTCTGAAAACTGTGTGAACAGTATAGGAAAAGGAGAGCGTCACGTGAGATGAATATCCGATGCTTAAATCTTTCCAACTCTCCATAGAAAAAAAAAATATTGAAAATAAGGAAGTAAACATTTCTGAGAAGAAACAAATAACAACAGCAATAGTAGTATGATAGTAATAATTAACGAAGTTGTGTACATCCAACTGACGATTATGGGAAGTTGCCTGTTTAGACTATACCAAACCTGCGGCCTGAACTCAGATATTTTCTTAAGACTGCGCTACTGAATTTCACTCTGGTCCTTTTCAGGTACATGAGATAAGGGACAAAACAAATGACTTACATGCACCACTTTCTGAGTGACGGTCGTTCCTATACTAAAAGCTGATGCAACAGCAAACAAGCGCGATGCACAGAGATAGGGAGGCGCCGATGTCTAGAACATCCTATCACTGATGTAGTATCAGTTAAGGTAGAAAGCCACATTTTGCTCTCAGAGCGAAGAATGAGGGAAATTATAGCAATTTACGAGTAAAATGACTCTCTTTCATCCGAAAAATTAAATTTTCTCGTTGACGCCTATTAAGCAAGACTTGTTGAGAATATTCCATCAAAATTAAAAGAAA
Organism: Schistocerca americana; assembly: GCF_021461395.2. Lineage (NCBI taxonomy): Eukaryota > Metazoa > Arthropoda > Insecta > Orthoptera > Acrididae > Schistocerca > Schistocerca americana. The sequence goes on from NC_060130.1 coordinate 564,239,784, forward strand.
ATATCCGATGGATCTGGAAGGATGATTCCGCTCTAGTTCCGAAAACAGTCGACGATCATAGAATTGCCAAACAAATTTTGTTATCCAATTATCAGCTTCTCCAACAGCAGGACGCAGGACGCAACTTTTGTATCGCTCTAAAAATCTCACTCTAGTGCTACTACCCAAATTTTGCAAGACTTCTGAGTTACCAGACATAATTTTGAGGGTAAGCTTCATTCGAGGCATCTACAGAATACATTGCTTAGTTTATATCGATTCTGCCTGATAATTATAATTACCGGAATACGCGTAACACCAAAAAAATCATTCAAATCTAAGTAAAATATCGTGTGTATTATTACATGTTTATATGCATAAGTGTGTAATAAAGATATGACTGCATCACGGTAATCGTCTATGTTGAAATCACATGTATAAAATGTTTGGAATAGGTCATCTCTATGGTAAAGATTGTTTAGCCATATTTCTAGGATTATCAAAAATCCAAAGCGACCAGAAACTCGGATTTTGACACATCTTTTTCTAAGAAACACATCGTGTGAGTTAGAGCCAGTGCTTCGCAAGTGAGGCGCAGACAGTAAGGAATCATAAAACTGCATTATCTAATATCTCTTTATATTCTACTAATTATCCCTTCACAATTCTATGAGTGAATTACGTTTCCTACTTGACCATCTATATACTCGCAGAAACGATGCACAAAGTAGTACAGTACTATTACTATTCCATGAGCGCATAATTACTCTTTGTAATATTGTCTCTGGTGTCTGAAGAGGACTTCTAGGATCTTCTCCGTGCCGAATAGCCGCATTGAATAATTGCAGTTTTGCTATCGAGATTACTGGAAGAAAGAGCTTGAAAATACACTCCTGGAAATGGAAAAAAGAACACATTGACACCGGTGTGTCAGACCCACCATACTTGCTCCGGACACTGCGAGAGGGCTGTACAAACAATGATCACACGCACGGCACAGCGGACACACCAGGAACCGCGGTGTTGGCCGTCGAATGGCGCTAGCTGCGCAGCATTTGTGCACCGCCACCGTCAGTGTCAGCCAGTTTGCCGTGGCATACGGAGCTCCATCGCAGTCTTTAACACTGGCACCATGCCGCGACAGCGTGGACGTGAACCGTATGTGCAGTTGACGGACTTTGAGCGAGGGCGTATAGTGGGCATGCGGGAGATCGGGTGGACGTACCGCCGAATTGCTCAACACGTGGGGCGTGAGGTCTCCACAGTACATCGATGTTGTCGCCAGTGGTCGGCAGAAGGTGCACGTGCCCGTCGACCTGGGACCGGACCGCAGCGACGCACGGATGCACGCCAAGACCGTAGGATCCTACGCAGTGCCGTAGGGGACCGCACCGCCACTTCCCAGCAAATTAGGGACATTGTTGCTCTTGGGGTATCGGCGAGGACCATTCGCAACCGTCTCCATGAAGCTGGGCTACGGTCCCGCACACCGTTAGGCCGTCTTCCGCTCATGCCCCAACATCGTGCAGCCCGCCTCCAGTGGTGTCGCGACAGGCGTGAATGGAGGGACGATTGGAGACGTGTCGTCTTCAGCGACGAGAGTCGCTTCTGCCTTGGTGCCAATGATGGTCGTATGCGTGTTTGGCGCCGTGCAGGTGAGCGCCACAATCAGGACTGCATACGACCGAGGCACACAGGGCCAACACCCGGCATCATGGTGTGGGGAGCGATCTCCTACACTGGCCGTACACCACTGGTGATCGTCGAGGGGACACTGAATAGTGCACGGTACATCCAAACCGTCATCGAACCCATCGTTCTACCATTCCTAGACCGGCAAGGGAACTTGCTGTTCCAACAGGACAATGCACGTCCGCATGTATCACGTGCCACCCAACGTGCTCTAGAAGGTGTAAGTCAACTACCCTGGCCAGCAAGATCTCCGGATCTGTCCCCCATTGAGCATGTTTGGGACCGGATGAAGCGTCGTCTCACGCGGTCTGCACGTCCAGCACGAACGCTGGTCCAACTGAGGCGCCAGGTGGAAATGGCATGGCAAGCCGTTCCAGAGGACTACATCCAGCATCTCTACGATCGTCTCCATGGGAGAATAGCAGCCTGCATTGCTGCGAAAGGTGGATATACACTGTACTAGTGCCGACATTGTGCATGCTCTGTTGCCTGTGTCTATGTGCCTGTGGTTCTGTCAGTGTGATCATGTGATGTATCTGACCCCAGGAATGTGTCAATAAAGTTTCCCCATCCTGGGACAATGAATTCACGGTGTTCTTATTTCAATTTCCAGGAGTGTATATTGTATGCTACTGAAGAAAATAAATACCGAGCATTTACATCAAAGGTGTGTAAGGAATTTCATTATACATGCATTCTCTAATTGGAAATTTGCGTGGAGGTGTCGTTCCGTTGGTAATCAAAAGGGAACTTCCGATGAATTGGAAACGAACCTGCAATTAGTAGATCCAAGAGCTCCATTATTTAATCGGATAATTAAACTCTATCATAGCAAACATTCGGCTTGATCTGAGGTTTCCCGACTGACTACGCAACGCAAGAAAACCAAGACATTTTATTTACACAGGATTGCAGATCGCTTCGAATCATCGAGACTGCGGAGAGTCATCGTCCGATTCTGACTAAGCAAGTAAAGCTTAGTTATAACTTCCTTGAGCGACTGTGATGACTGTGATATGGCTGCTTATGAATGAGATCATTAATAAAATACTAAAAACTAACTTTCCTCCTCACCAGCAACCAGTATAAACACAATATTAATTAAAATCATATTGGCGCCAGTGTGACAGGACTCCCTTGGATTGTTCTATAATACATGTATTTTCTGTTTCATGATAAACTACGAGAACGAGCTGGAACTAAGCTGCAGTGATATCCTGTGCTGACAGTAAAGGTTGCCGACAGGAAAGGTTTCACCTACTAGACAAGAATTGCACTCCTGATAAAGGCCAGAACAAACCAATTTTTAATTTTGTCGTTAAAGTAGAATTTGAAGTATCTTGGAAAGAAGTTTTTCAGAGGGGAGTTAGCTTGTAGAATTTTAATGTCGTGTGATTATTATTTCGTGTGTGAGCATTTAACTTGACTACCTCAGTGAATTAATCAGAACGTTAAACTTGGTTAAGACATTAATTTTGAAACAATATTCAGTGATTTATAAACTGTGATAGATAATTATTTCATGGTATATATGCATGTAAAATGTCCATGCATCAGCAACAAGACGTGCAACAGCTTTCAGCTGTTTGCGCCTAAGCAGAGGCCACACAGAGCTGTTCTGAGACTGTTGTGGATAGCGGTAGCAATATAGAATACCCCGCTGATTCAGACAATGTTCGTATGGCACCAGATCTAAATGTTGTGGACCCGTTAATTGTGATTATGCAGCAGCTATCCCTCTTAGCAGAAAATGTGTCAAATCTTGCTAAGGCACAAACAGAAGTCAAACGAGACTTATCAACTGTACAGGCTGACCTGCATAATAAGTGAAGTAAAAATCAAAGCGAATTACAGAATCAATTACGAGAAAGCTTTAATGAACTAGAACATAGGTTAAATACCAAGACACCGGAAGTAAAAGAACAGGCAGGAAGAACCGAAAAAAATCTTATTGCTCAAATTGAGCAGGTCCGTCTGCAACGTCAAGAAACTACCAGTAAATTAAAGGCGGAACTAACTGAATATGTATCTGTCAAGACAGACACGATACAAAAACAGGTCGAACTTGTTCCTCAATTAATACAGACACAAGAGGACATGCAGTGTGACGTAGCTATGATACCTGAAATAATAGAATCACAAGACAATCTAAAGAAGCAGTTAGACGAGGTCAAGGAAAAGCAGACGAATGTTGAACATAGAATCAATGTAGTTACCGGAAAATTTTCAGAAATAACATTAGAACGGCAGAATTTTTCTTCTGAAAAGATCGAAGAAACAGTGAAAGTAGCTTTGCAGTCAATTTGTGATAGTTCCGAAGAGAATTTCTTTAACAGAGGGTTGAAGGGAGTCCGTGACCAACTTGGTGAGGAACTTCCGCGTTGAAAGGAGAGTACTGAAAGATCAAACAATCTAATCTCTCGCAGGAAAATTTGAAAACCGCGCGAAGCAAGAAACAAAATTCTCAATCTATGCGTGACATTCCGTCAACGTCAAGGTCAGATGCAGACAGAAGTATAACGTCACAGATTAGAGTTGATCTACCAGATTGTCACCGTGAAGATTTTGAACATGATGATTTTTGGAATCGTAGTGCGGTAGAAGAAAAAATGATTAAACAAATATAGTTCCAAATCTTTAATCCTGATAAAAGGAATGTTCATCCTGTAGTTTTCATTAGAAGCTTTAGAGGTCTATTTCCACGATCATGGACAGAATGGAAAATATTAGTTTTGTATCAGGATATATTCAAGGATCAAGAGCGTTGTGGGTATCTGAGCAAATATCGTCTTGTAAAGTATATATAGAATTTGAGCAGGCTTTTCTGTCAAAATACTGGTCTGCTGCAATACAAGAAAGACTAAGACAGGAAGTGTTATATCCTGATCCTTTCTCATTCTCTAGAGGATCCCTAAAGATATATTTTGAGAAATATATTAACAAATCTTTATACTGGGACGTACCAATTCCTTTACCTGACATACTCAGAATTACCCACGAATGTAAGGAATCAGCTTTTGTACATAAATGATAAGGAATTAGACTCGTTTATGACGACTCTTGATCACATTGATTTAATTGAGGAGGACGATCAAAGGCCAAGAGATGTTCCATGAAATAAGAGCAAGTGAAGCAAATCCGAGCTACACCAGGAACGGAAATAGCAATAATAGTAACAGTAATAATAATCACGATCAACCATCTTATCCGCGAAGACTTAGAAATGGATTAAATGGAAACAAAAATTATTATTATAAAGGAAATTTCAATAACAGTGCCGCGAGGGGCAGTTTCAGGAACAACAGAAATTTTAATCGATTTAATCTTATGTATGGGAATGCAAGACAGTTCTACCAACAGCCGCAGAATAATAACAATAACTACACGAACCAATCGAGGCAATACCGACCAAATTCACCTCAACAGACAGAATGGAATCACGACTCACCACAACAACCGATCACTATTGAAATAATTGACGATACAAATAGCAATCGTAATACAAATTAGTCAAACTAATCGTGACCGCATCGTGCCCCGGAGGAGCGGTCAGGAGATATATTAGGGGCAAGTCAGTAAAAGTGCAAATGTTACCATATAATGACGGTAAGCTATTAACTGAAGAGTTGACGAAAGATTTAACAATGTGTCAGAATGAAAGATCGAGTGTTCCTGTATCGGAGGTATTTGTCGAAATAGAGGAGAATGCAACGAATGTAATACTAGACACCGCCGCTTCTGCCAGTGGTATCTCAGGCGATCTTTTTAGGAGAATTATTAAGAAGAGGAGGGTACCATTTTACCGGTAGAAAACTGTAAAATCATCGATGTTGTAGGAGCACGCTCTCCCAGTGTCAAAGTACAAACCATATTGGAGATGAAGATGGGTAATGGAGCAATACGATGCACGTTCCTTGTAGTAGAGAAGTTCTTAGTGGATTGTATTCTTGGTATTGGGAGTATGCAGGAGTACGATTGTAAGATTGATTTTTCGGAAGGGAAAGTTAAATTTAGAGTAAATGGAGGAGAGATAACATTGGACTTAAATAGAAAGGAGACGGTACATAAGAAGTATTGTCGCGGTGCCACCATTCAATTAATTGACACTACAAACGGTCGTTGGAAGGATTTTTCAAATAATTCGCTGCAGAATGAAGACTTTAATCAAACAGCAGTACTTAAAGCCAGTGAATCAAATCATCTTACCGTAGAAAACAGGCAGCAGCTTCATCATCTGTTAGCGGTTTATGAAAAGATTTTTTGATGAGAAACCGGGAGTTATGAGAGGGTATATGTGCCACAAGCAAGTAAAGCCACATCAAACTTACTGTCATACGCACTATCCGATCACCTGGCGATTAAAACAATCTGTTCAAAAGGAAACAAATAGAATGCTGAAATGGGACCCGATTGAGCCATATTGTTCCTATTTGTTAGTCTTCCCAAAACCTGGAGGCTACGTAAGATTAGTTCTTGATGCGAGAGAGATCAATAAAGTAATAGTACATGTGAGAATCCATCCGGAAAATATTGATGAGTTAATTCAAAATTTTCAAGATGTTTCGTAGTTGACTAGTGACGATCTGAGAAGTTCTTATTGGCAAGTCCCCATGAAAGAAGAATCTAGGAAATATACGGCATTCATCTACGCAGTTAGAAGTTACCAATTTAAAGTTGTCCCGTTCGGAAACAATATCAGTGCCAGAATATTAATTTCAGCGTTGGATTATGCTCTTGGGACAGAATTACGAAGTCGCATAACTGTATTCGTTGAGGATTTATTAATAGCCACGAAGGTATGGGAAGAGCATTTACATATTATGGAAAGGATTTTTGATGTCTTCAAGAAGGCAGGAACTACAATAAACCTACAGAAGTCTTGAAAGGTCTCTGTTGGATTCCTTTCATGTTAATTTCTTAAATATGTTGCCATTTACGGCACACATTCCTCTTCTAAATTTACTGTGGTGTTTCTGACTATCTGGGAGGAGACTGAGCAGTGGAACGTGTTACTTTTGCACATAAACAAGAACGATCTGTCACACTACTACACTTTCAAACACAGTTTATATGTAATACATGTCACAGAGTCTCATTCGGAACCTACATCCGCTTTCGTTTATATACTGAATATGATAAGATACTGTCATCCCCCTTCCCTTCTGTGTGAGAGGATGAATGAGCAAATGTATTTCTAGTTGCATGCTTGAGGTTAGCAGACAAGCCTGTCTGCTAGAGAACATTAGGACCAACGGCGGAACAGGTAGCTACGCTTTCTAAAAGCAGAGAGGTTTCTATTCTTAGTATGGTCCTCTCCGTCCCTTGTCATGGTGGTATAGGAAGCTGCCTGTCTGGTCATTTCCGTTTGTATCTGTTAAGCACGCTCGGCAGGTCAGTCTGTCCGCAGCGAGCGTCTGATGTGGTAAGATCTCCGGCTAAGCGCGTGTCTGCTAAGTTCGTAGGACAATGGATTTCTTAAGTTCAGCCTAACTGAAAATTTAATCACCTTTATTTCACGTTTAGATCTAAAATATCTAATGTTATCTTAAATTGCATCGCAGTGTAATTCGAGTGTGAAGTTCAGAATATATTCCGGTAGTTGCTTTGTCACTACTTTGTGAGTAAAGTGGAACCACGTGTTGATCAGTAACTCTAACTAAGATTATCAATCTTAAATGCGAATGCACATGAGATTATAACGTCTCGTCTTGACAATATTTTTCAATATGGCAACTTTTCTTTATGTTCAACCCACTTTGTGAGACCAGTACCACGTGCTTATACAATTGTTTGACCCATCAGGTTAATAGTAAGATGATAGTAACCAGTTCGAGGTTTTTCTTTTGTAAATTGCTTTTCGGTCTAATTTATTTTAATTATCAAAGTTATTGTGGAGTTACACTCTTTGTGTAAACCAAGTTGACCACGTGAAGCATGTGGTGTAAGCATCAAATAGCCATCAGCTATTCTTTTCGGGAAGATTTCGCGGAGAGTTAGTATGAATTTAGTATACCAGTGTGTGGTAATTACATGACGGACAGGACTGAGCTACGAACGTAACTTCTTTGGGTGAAAATTGAATCGGTTGGTTGTGGTTAATCTTCCTTTTGCATATGTTCTTCATGTGTTATTTTATGGATGCAATGTTGTATGCAGTCTCCCAATCTTGGCTCCATATTTGATGTGTTCCGTAAGATTACAATCTCACATTTTCACAATCCTAAATAAGGCACCAGCTTAGTTATGAATCAAGTTTAATATGCTGAAATTTCAATGATCAATGTTAAAATAAACTTCCAAATATAAACTGATTTCTTTCTTTTTATTTAAATTCTCTTATATATATATATATATATATATATATATATATCACCAGTTGTTGCAGTAATGCAAGGTTAACTTCCTCAGATAGCTCACAGCTTTTAACCCGCTTTTATTGTCTATCAACACCACTTACACCACAAATTAAAGCTACAACATTACACATGGCGACCCTGTTCAGTGATTCCTCTAGACTCTGAAATCTTTGAAACGTTAGATTGCGAGCGTTGTGTAATCTTAATATTTTTCCCTGCAGCGCTCAAACAACTTCTGCGTTGTTTCTGAGCAGACTTTCAAACGATTCGCGGCATTGTTGAGCGGCGTTGTGTTGTTTGTCTTGTTTTGTTTTCTATATTTGTATGTTTTAAATGTATGTGTTTTTTTCCTCGCTTGTAAAATGCACTGACTTCGATCAAAGATATAAATTTGTTTTGTGTGTGAAAAAGTGCGTACTAGGTTGGGTACCTTTCGTGTGACTGTCGTAATTTTGGGGGGATACATATATTCTGATTAGTGTGTTACGTACCGGGTATAAATTGAACTAATACAGACACGTAACCAAGCTAAAAGTAGACAGTCCAACAACTTAAGCAACATGGACCAAGGGGATAATTTGATTTCGAATATTAGCACGTCGGACGGTTCCAAAAATGCAATGGGGAATACTTCAGGGGAAATGCAAAACAGGACGAACGGGCTCACAGCAGAGCCAGAAACTAATTTGCCTCCAACTAACCATACTGATTTGGCAGACTCATAAAAGCCTTATTGCATCAAAATAAAGAAATCGCAGAGATATCAGAAAAATCGTTCCGAGAACAAAAAGTATCATCCAAAAAATCGATCCGAGAGCTAGGCGAACAAATGACGCAGAAATCTGAAAAATCGATCCGTGATCTAGGCGAACAAATAGACGAAAAACTAATCCAGCAGACAAATAAATTCGACAACTCGATGCAGGGAGTGTCCCATGATATCTCACAAAGAATAAACAATCTGGGAAGTGAAATAAAAAGTTTTATTATGGAAGAATTAGGCCGTACATTTGAACAAATCGAGGATCGTCTGCAAGCCTTAGAACAGGGCAAGCGGAGCCGCGATGCGGAATCGATAGAGAGCGAGGAACAGCTACTTAGAAATTTCCAAGCTCTGAGAGAAGAATGTCAAAGGGAATGCCAGCAGGTACTCTCCAGGGTCCAGGAGGCGGACAACAGTTAAACGATTCACGCACTTGAACAGCAAGTAGAACAATTGAAGCAGACTGGGGCGGAGGACAACAGACAAATACATGATAAGATTGCGGCATTGGCGGACATCGTAGGCACGATGAAGGATAACAATACTACAACGGTAGCGGTCGTAGAGACCGAAGAAGTGTGTTCGCTTCTTAGATTTCAGAAGGGACAGTTCGAAGTGAACAGGCGGCACAAAGCTGTAACAGGCGAATTACAAGAACGCGTGGGGCATCTGGATAGCCGCATGGGGTGTGATTCCGAACTCGCCAATAGCACTAAAAATAGCTGTACAAACAGTGCAAAGAGGGACTCCGGCCACGAGAGAGATTTTGATGACAGGGAAGAATGTATTTTGAGGGGCAGACATAAGAAAAATAGAAACATTCAAGGGCCTCGCTGGGAGGAAATGCGGGGATTTGATATCAAGCATTTCCTTACGGTGAGAAAGTTTGAGATATTTCGAAATTCGCAAAAAGGAATACATCCACGAGCATGGCTCGAGCAATTTGAGTTCTGTCTTCCCCCCGACTGGGCAAGTTCCCATAAGATAGAATATATGTGTGGCTATTTGGAAGGCGAACCGGCGATTCAGATGAGGTCGGCAGCGCGTCACTGTAACTCCACTCGGGAGTTTCGACAAGCCTTTCTGTCCACCTATTGGTTGGAAGCGGCACAAGATAGGATCAAGCATGACATAATTATGCTGCCAAATTTGAACCAGTCTGGTTTCGGCAGCCCTGCATGCCTATTCGATCACATGCTGCAGGCAAATAAATTTCTATACGACCCATACGGGCCTGCAGAACCAATTAGGATATGCATCACCAAACTGCCCATGCACTTGCGCCACGTCATTATTGCGGGATGATGCAAAGAGGACGTGGAAACGTTTAAGACACTTCTCCAAGAGTTAGAATATAATACAGCAGAATGCCCGCCTAATCAGGCACAAAGTTATTACGGGGCACAGCAGCGCGATTGCAGTCGTGGCCGTAGTACTAATCAACGGCGTGACTGGTCGTCGCGACGCGAACGGAACAATAATCGGGACCGGCCGTATAGAAACTGGGGTAACAGTTACGAACACAGGTGGAACAACGGAAATGATCGAGGACGTGGACAAGATCGTGAACGCAACAGGTACGCCAACCAGAATCGATACTATGGTGAACACGGTGGGAATAGGACTGTAGGCGGAGCACCACGTGATGAAATTCGGCCGGCTAACCCTAGACATAATCCATCAAATGGAAATGAACAAAACCGGCAATGACAAACAATCAACACAGAAGGCGCCCAATCGGAACAAATGAGCGACATGGCAAATGAGTACGTAGGGATTATAGAGAGGAGAATGAATTGATTAGTTTACATTTGTGACACATGCATTTTGAATAATATGTTGGTAAAAATAATGATAAACATGTTTCTATGTGATTGATTGAAGTGATGTTTGTAGTTTTTTTTTCTTTCCTTGTGCAATTAGGATTTAGGTTGGTTCAAATGTGAAGATAAAAGTTTTCTTTGTGAACAAGTGAAATGATGTTTATGGTTTTTTAGTGTAAATTGAAAGAGTCGCTCCTGAGGGAAGCAAGGTCTGTGTTGAATTAATGCAAAACTCAGGGGAATATCCGATCTGTGGGTATTATGGGTCTGGCAAACCCAGGTCCCCAGCTGTTAGTAGCCTTGTCTCAGATTTTCTGCTTTCAGTGCTACTATCTGTCTATTACTATTCTATATCTGTCAGTATAAATGAGGAGCTCTTACTATAGTATGATTGCTGTATGAATATTTTAAGATAGGAAAACTCTGAGAAAGGAATGAGTAAGTTTATAATCTTGAAAACAGAATGCAATAATACGATTGTTTAACCATTGGCTTCCCAATATGCGATGGTATGTTAATATTGATGATACATGTCTTTTTTGATCTTTATAGCTGAGTATGTAAAGTGCTGTCTATGGATTTCGTCAGTATATTGATTCCGTTCAAGGTGAAAGAAGAATTGTGGTTTGTGTAATTTACGTGGCCCTGGAATATTATTGTGGTAGTCAAATACGAGCAGTTTTTTAGCAAATGGAGAATGGAACAGAAATATGGATCCTTTCTGTAGTCTTGATTGATGTTGAGCCAGAGCCTGAAAAATTATTCTGCGTTAATACATGTCCTAGAAAGGCGACGTTTATGTGTTTTGCTGATGCTGTGAGCATTACAGCTTACTATTTTCGCTGGTGCGGGATGCACTGTGTAACGTTCCCTGGCAAACTCACAATATTAGTAAACAAAAATTTAATTGTACCATATACGCTGCTATGAAGCAATTTGTATATACTGTAATTATTTAACAAAAAATATTATTTAATTTTTTGTAAAAGACATTCGTTATTATTGTAATATTTTCTGTAGTAATATTCTCGATGTATTTATGATTGTAATATTTCTATACTCATAATGTAATTGCGAAAAGTGTCAATATCTGCGATAACAAAAATGTAAAATTCAGCCACAGAGGAAAATAATGTTGTAAGATTACAAAGAGATGTTAATGGTCAGCAGTAATATAAAAACCACCACGTAGTGTGTATTCTTTGTCGTCTCCCTGTAGAGCTGAAAGTGAGAGCAAGCTGTGACGTAGCATTTTATGAACGGGTGGACTTCTTCTGTCTATATCTAGATGTAGCCGCCATTAGAGGAGAAATTACAAACTAATGTAAGTTGACTTATTGTTGTGGTCTAAATATATTATAATTTTATCAAAAGTGTGTATTATTAATGTAAATTAGCTTGCCCATGTCATCTATAATATTTCATTAAAGAATTTTCAGCATTTTTAGCGGTGTTGCTGGGCTGTGCCGCGACCGAACGATTTGCAGCGGCGGCACATTTAAAAATTTGTTCCGCTAAGAAAAATTAACCAAACCCCTAAATCGGGAGCAGATAAAGATTAGCAGTGAATTAAGAAAATGTTTTTTCTTTTACAGCGATCCTGAGACTGACGGAGTTATTTACTAGTTTCACATTTGTACATTCATAGGCGGATAGTTAACGTTGGAATTTAACAATTTTGGTTCTTTCAAATAACTTAAATGTATAGTGAAGTGTGGTTTATCGATGATAATTAAACGTCGGCTTGGCAATATTTAACCATTTTCTGCTAATAGAGACAGTCTTCTGTTCCATAGCTAACGCCGGGAAAGAATTCAGTACATATTAAAAAAAAAAAAAAAAAACCACTGCATTTAGAAAATGTGTGCCGTGGCCGAGTTATATAAAGGATTTAATTCTCAACTAAATATTCTTAATCAGTTAATACGAATTCACATAGTTTTAAATGTACTTAATTCTGTGTAAAAGAATTTTTATTACCACACGCAAATAAGAGGTCCTACAACAAAGTTCGTACGTACAGAAGGAAAGGAAAATAAAATCAAAAACGCAATATTTTTTTTAAAAAAAGGTAACTATTAATTTTTTTTTTTTTTAATTTCATTAAATTGGCGCCCATCGTGGGGCCCGAATATGCAGTGGCCACAAAATACCCATGAGATAACTAGGGAATTATTGTAGTCGAACTTTGTTGGAGAACAACTAATATTTTTTCATGTATTGTATGTATTGCCTAACAAATATTGTGTGGTAATACCTGTATATGATTTTTTGCATGAGAACACTATATACCCAGAGGCAAGCTGAGGAAGAGAGCTCTTTATATCGAAAAATTAATTACCTACCACAATACCAGGGGGCAGCTGCACCCAAGATAGATCACTCAAAGGTAAAGCTAAAGTGTAGTTGTCCTGTGGGTAGTAAAGTAGCCTCAATGCAGTGTTCTCGGATCATTAGTGGTGTGCTTGTTGTTAGTGTTTTTTTTTAAATAACAGGACATTTGAGTAGTTAGTCATTGTAGTATATAATAAGTGTCTTTCAATAAATGACCATTTCTTGTGTGATTATGTCAGTGAAACCTGAGTGTTACGATATTTAGTTCAGATTTTGTTTCTTTTGTTGACTATGGTTAGATTGCGTAGTCAGAAAGATATAAACATGGATAATGAACAACAGTTAGCAAGCAGTGATACCGAGGTAGAAAGTGGGGCACAAAGTAATGTTAGTGGCGTAGTTCAGGAAGTACAATGTGAGAATCTGGGGGCAGAAGGGCAAGAAATGTTGCCACTGCCAGCCAGTGATTCAGTTGAAAGTAGAAATACTGTGCCACCCACAAGCACTAGACACGGACCAGAGAGTGGTGAGGTGTCAGAAGGGCAATCATTAAAAGTTATGTTCGAATGCATGCTCAATTTCCAAGCTACGTTTGTGCATGAACAAACATAGCGTGACCAGAGATTGGTAGCTGAATTTGCACGTATGCAAGCAGAACGCGATAGAGAACGTGATACTAAACAAGCAGAGCGTGATCGATGTCAGCATGAGAGAGACTTGCAGTTAATGCAATCTTTGGAAGCCATGCAAAGTGAGATTGTTACTTTGAGACAAAACTATGAAACCATACCCAAAGCGGTGCAAGAACTGAGCGAAAGAGTAGATAATATCCAAGTGGCTAACGCCAGTATCGTGGGTGAAATCAGTGTACTGGCTAACAGGATGGAACAATTAGAAATTGACACAAGTCAAGTAATTGAGCAGAAAATGTCCGAACAAGTGCATAAAATTGAAAACCAATTTATAAAAAAAATAGACGAGACGGTGCACGCCGCAATTGAACCCAAAGACGTGGGCTCCAATGCGGAAGTGCAGGACCTAAAAAAGGTGGTGCACACTGACATTCCGCTGTGGCAGCGGAATGTCAACCGTCGTCTTGCGGAGCTGGAAAACAGCTTGCTGCAAGGCGACGCACAGGCGTGTGTCACGCCAGCCAGGTCCAACAATGATAGGCATATAAATACAGCAGTGTAAAATTGCGACTGCGAGACAGTACGGGCAACCAATGTTAGCGAAACAAACAAATGTCACTCCAAAAATAGTGATTGAAGAAAGCCTGATTATAAACCGACAGTTTCAGATCTTTACAACGGAGAAGAAATCTGTTCACCCTGTAGTGTTTATCAAGGGATTTAGAAACATTTTGCCTAGCGTTTGGAGTCATACACAGAAAATACAGTTCGATATGTCTTACATACAAGGAGATGCTGCATTATGGGCAACAGAAGCAGCTGACAGTTGCGACACATATGAGCAATTTGAAAAGGCATTCTTGGGCAAATATTGGTCAAGATGTATTCAGGAGAGATTACGGAAAGAGGTATATAATCCAGAGCCGTATTCTCCAAGATTAGGCAATTTGCGAAAATATTTTGAGAAATATATTAAATTGACCCGTTACTGGGACGAGCAGATTTCATCCCGGGATTTGATCAGACATTTGAAATCACACTTGCCGATACACGTAAAGGAAAAACTAATACACGCACCGGAGAACGCCATGGAACATTTCTTGTCTGTTCTGGACTCAATTGACCTGATTCAGGAGGATGTTAAGGCAGCCTCTGAACAGGCTAGAAGTAACGGAAACGGTTACAGAAATTGTCGAAATAACACGCCTCCACCAAATAATGGAAACGGCGGAGGTAACAATAGGAGACAAGATTATGTACAAAACGGGAATAGAGGTAGAGACCGGAACGGCAATAGTCCGCCGGTGAATAATGACCGGAAAAGGAGGTCAGAGGACCGATATGAAACAGGCCCACCAAGCAATAGTAGGTGGAAAAATGCCAGGGGGCCGTGGAACACTAATACCTATAACGATGCAAACCGAACTTGGCCACAGAACCAGAGGCCCAGTCCGGACCGGCAAAACAGTGAAAGATATGACAATAACCGACCGCCACCACAAAATGCGCCAATTGCGCAACCGTGGCGGCCGACGCAACACAACTTACACATAGTGGAGGTCAGCGACACAGAGCAGCCACACCCATCCACCAGTAATAATCCAACAAAATAGATTCAGCCGGAATACGCTCTCCATCGTCGGCTGAGGTTTGGAGTGAGAGCAGCCCAACACAGAACAAAATATCGGGAATCTGTATCCTCAGGTATAATGACGGGGTACAGATGGGACATGAATTAATAACTGAACCACCCACGTGCATAAAGGAACACAAAGACAAAGTACAAGCGATAATAGAGATCAAAATTAACAATATTGATGTACAAGCAATCGTAGACACAGGTGCTACTGTCAGTGTCATGAGTATGGACTTATTCAGAGTACTGGGGAAAGAAAAGCGTGTGCTGACTTTTCCTGTAAACAATTGCAAAGTCACTGGAGCCATCAGTGCACAGCGACAAATAATTAAACTCCAAGTGCGGGTAGAGATAGGGGGAGAAGCCATAGCGTGCTCATTCCTGGTAGTAAAGGGTTTAAAGGTAGCCTGCATTTTGGGTGTAGATTTTTTGAGAGAAAGGGACGCAGTAATCGACCTTTCTCGGGGAAAATTAAGTTTGATGAACGCGGGTAGGAGGATAGAATTGTCCATGCTCAGATCTGAAGAGGTACCTGTGCCTAATTGTAATGCAATTAACATAAAATGTAGGAATCAGTGGATACTACATTTAGACAATCATTCTCTAGGACAAAATCTCTATTATCCAGACGTACAAAGTGATCAATTAAAAGCAAATGTGGACGCACTTGTGAACAAAGTATCACAGTCCGAAAATTTGAACTCAATGAAACAGCAGGATTTGGTACAGTTATTATCTAAATATGCAGATGTATTTTCAGAACGACCAGGAATCGTTAAGGGGTATCAATACAATATCGAGGTGAAGCCTCACAAAACCTACTGTCGAGCCTCATACTCCATTCCTTGGTCCAAGAAGGAAATAGTAGCTAAAGAAATTAGAAAACTGATCGAGTGGGGAATAATAGAACCGTCTTTGTCCCCTTATAGTAGTCCTTTGGTGGCGGTAGCAAAAGCAGACGGACAGGTACGGTTGGTATTAGATGCGAGAGACATAAACGAAATTATTGTACCTGTCAGGACTCATCCGGAAAACTTAGATGAGCAAACTCAAAAATTCCATGGAGTGCAATATTTGACATCTGTTGATATGAAAAGTTCATTCTGGCAAATCCTGCTCACACCCGAATCGAGGAAATATACTGCATTTATATTTGGGGGAAGGAGCTACCAATTTAGGGTACTACCTTTTGGCCTAAATGTAAGTGCAGGAGTTTTCATAACAGCCCTCGACGCGGTTTTAGGTCCGGATTTGCTGCAAAGGGTAACAGTGTATGTAGACGATCTGGTGATCCCTACTGCCACCTGGGAGGAGCACGTAGAACTACTGGGTAGAGTCTTAGAAAGGTTTAAGCAAGCGGGAGTAACAGCGAACCTTGAGAAATCCAAATTTGGACGTAATCAGATTAAATTTCTAGGTCACGTAATAACACCACAAGGCATCAAACCTGACAGCAAAAAACGTGACGCAATTCGTGGGTTTCCTAGCCCGAGAACTGAGAGACAACTCAAAGCGTTTATAGGTCTTGCATCTTTTTTTAGACGGTTTGTTCCAAACCAATTAATGAATAACGAGTCGTTATTGAGCCTGTTGCGTAAAAATGCGCACTGGGTGTGGACAGCAGAATGTCAACGCGCATTTGACGCTATCAAAAACGTCTTGGTGAATTCAAACATACTGCGACACCCAGACATGACAAAAGATTTTTGCATAGCGACAGATTCGTGTTCATACGGTCTGGGTGCTTGTTTGTTTCAGTGGGACAGGAGCAACGACCCCACAACAATCAATGTAATCGGATTTGCCAGCCGCACACTAAACAGCTGTGAGAGAGCATATTCCGCTATCGAGTTAGAGGCTCTTGCAGTGGTTTGGGCGGTAAAGAAATTCAATTATTACATCTATGGCAAAGAAATCAAAGTATTCAGTGACCACCAGGCTCTGAGCTATTTAATGTCTTGCAAATTATACCATATCCGCTTGCTAAGATGGAGGTTAGCATTGCAGGAATATGAAATGAAGATTATGTACCTAAAAGGACAAGATAATGTTGTAGCTGACGCCTTGTCGAGGCTCCCACTAGGGCAATCCTCAGTGTCAAAGATTTTGGAACAATCGGAGGAATAT
Organism: Schistocerca americana; assembly: GCF_021461395.2. Lineage (NCBI taxonomy): Eukaryota > Metazoa > Arthropoda > Insecta > Orthoptera > Acrididae > Schistocerca > Schistocerca americana. The sequence continues at coordinate 564,257,126 of NC_060130.1, forward strand.
CGAATACTCTTAGTACAGGATAAGGTACATAGGAGGGACTTTATACATATGTGTAAGAATATGTCTATATTGCAGGAAACTGATCCGATTTGGCGAGATGTCATTAGCAAAATTAAAGAAGGAACCAATCTTAAAAGTGTTCAGAATTTCAAAATAGTAGATAATATTCTATATTATAAAACAGGTGTGTCAAATGACCATGGAGTCGTGTGTATACCGCAACAGGCTATTCCAGCTGTAGTGTGGCACACGCATTTAGCATGGGGTCACGCTGGGATAGGCAAAACCATAAGGATTTTTTCCAGATACTGTTACTTTAAGGGAATAAGCCAGCAGACTCGCACCATTATCAGGACTTGTCCTCTGTGCCAAAAAGCTAAGTTTCAAAATAAGTCCACAAGGTTTGAACTGCATCCTATAGTGCCTCAGCGGCCACTTCAATTAGTATCTATAGACATAGCAGGACCCTACCCTCGAGCCAGGGGTGGATTAAAGTACATTTTAGCGGTATATGACCTTTTCTCTAAATACTTAAAAATATACTGCCTTTAATCAGCCACCGCTCGTGGAATAGTTAAATGGTTAGGGAAAGAATATTTTACACAGGTGGGTAAGCCTGAAGCGATAATATCGGACAATGCTTCCTATTTTACGGGTCATACCTGGAAGAACTATTTACATGAGCAAGATATAAAGCACATACTAATATCCCGTTTTCACCCACAAGCAAGTTTAGTAGAGAGAACATTTGGAGAGTTAAATAAATTTTTCAGGTTATACATTGCATGTAAGCACACAAGATGGCCAGATCTGATACCTAAGTTTTTGGAAATTCACAACGCAACCCCGCATGCTTCTACGGGGTATCCACCAAACGAGATTATAATGAATAATAATGGAGTTCTGAATGAGTGGCTGGCCCCTTTGCCTAAGGTCCCAGTCATTCCTGAGCCTAAGGAAGAGAAGATAAGGAAAGCAGGGTGCAACCTTACCAGGTGCGCTCAGAAAAGGAAAGAAAAATATAATCGACATGTGACGAATAATCAAAAACTTAGTGTTGGGGACTTGGTGCTCTTACGCAATCATCCTAAGTCCTCGGCATCCTTGAAACAGAATAGCAAGTGGCAATTGGTGTACAATGGACCTTTTATAACAGTAAGTGTGCCACATTAGTGTAGCTATCTCTTAGCAGATCCCCACTCAGGAAGAGTACGGGGACTGTATCCGAGTAAGGATGTGAAAATATTCTTACAGTAAATGACTAATAGTCCTATGTGTTATGTGTAAAAAGGTACGCCATCCTTTTGAAAATGAATGAACATTAATGATGTGTGATCTGTAGAGATAATGTACTAGTGTAGAAGTATTTAGTTATAAGAATATGATTGACTTTCTCTTTTGTTTATGAATATTTGTGTTATGTCTTCTTTTAATTAGTGTTAGCTTAAACATGCTCTAAATGTCTGCACAGATAACCTGATTAATGAAATTGTTTGTAGTGTTAAATTGTGACAGAGATCAGTCAGGAGGAACATTTTAGTAGTGATTAGTTTGTGTACTGCATAATATTCTATATGTGTGTCAAACTTGAAATATTTCTTGGTACAATCTTTTCTATTATAGATATATATGTATATATGTGTAGCTGTCAGATTGACAGATTCGAACCCAGAATAATATCAATAATATGAGACCCTGAGGACATTATTTTCAAACCAGTGTTCTCAAAGAGAACAATGCACCCAGTAGTGACCCGAGGGCACCATGGGAGGCACACTTATTGCAAATTTAAGTAGCGCAAGGTTACGCACAAAGAAGCTTTAATTGAAGCATGTGCAGATCCAATCAGTAAAAAAGAGCTAGCCTGATACAGTCCAAGTCAATTATAGCCTACAGAGACTACACTGTAGTTACGTAGGACCTTGCAAATAAAGTGAGACATAATTTCAAAGGAGTTATTGAACAATATGCCTGAATCCGGCTGGAATGCACAAATAAAATCTACTCGAACATAAATATAGATGATTTTTGGGCAAACTAATACGAAATTTTAATATTTGTTACCATGTACGCAATTATCACACTCCTTGGTAAAGAGCGAACAAAGAAGTTACGAATGTGCTGCTACAAAAATTGCACAACGGACATTGCAAATGAAAAAACTTAAATAAAATGCAGTATTGTGTGGCAGAGACAGACAGTGACTGTTAAACCTGCAGCAATACGTCACGAGGTTGTTTTGAACAAGCAATAAGAAACTGTATCATCGCCGTGTGTGCAAGTGAACAAGGAACTAGCACGACACGAACAGCGAGCCGATAACGGACGGTGGACCAAGTTAGTGTCAAACTATAACTCTTTGTGTGTCAAGGTACGCTAGGAAAGCGCATTGACTACAGAGATACATTCTGTCCTAAGGTGAAAACTTGCGTGTGATTAATGACAAGTCATGACATGGTGAAAAAAATATTGTGTGCCCATAAAACGTGTTACTGTGACAACGAAACATTGTGCAAACCAGACTAGTGAAGGCCTACTGAATAATAACTGCCAATAACTGTGTGCGTTCTTTCCCACAGCAGGAAAAATGCCCATAAGGATAGTACACTGTTTGTGAACTTGTTGCATGTTTGCTGGAGCACTGCAAGGAGATGTCACACGGGCGAGCTGATATACAACGCGCATTCGGCTACCTCAGCCATGCAGCGGCCGCGGCAGCCCGTAGCAGACTTGACAGCCACACGCCTCTCCGCGCCGTAGCTGTCAACACCGGGGGCGGTGACCTACACGGAGCCGACGCACCGCGCCGAGCGCCGCTCAACAATCACTCCGCACCGCTCACCAACTACAGCATTATTGACATATTCCAAAATATTTACACAAACTGCATAACATATCAATGAACTCCATTTTTGATAAACATTGAACACTTATCATGTATACCCGTAAATTGACGAGAGAAAATGAACACTAACAAGTGTAGGAGATGGATTTGTAACACGTAGGTAGTGGGAACATTATGAAAAGTGACGTTGTGCTAAATGATTTAAAAGAACTAAGTGATATATCCTAGGAAAGTGACCTTGCAGTATATCGCAAAATTAATAACGAGTTGTTAATCACACACAAAAAACTTTCGTTGAACTGTATGTGACTATGATATTATGTAACCGTTGATGACAATCTGCTAAATCAATTCAAAAGAATGACTGTTAAAGAGACAAGATTAATCATGAACCAACAGGGATGGCTGGGCTCCGGCACAGTTTTGCCCAGGTTTCCTGTCTGCCTTCGCCCAAATTGGGGAGCCATGAGCGTACATAACCCTGGGACTAATTAAAGGAGCCATTCCATAAAAAAATACAGAATTGTAAAGAACGTTACTGGCACCATTGTGTCAAAGTATAGAAACTCTTTGCCAAATGCTGCCAGGGGGCAATGTAACGTTCCCTGGCAAACTCACAATATTAGTAAACAAAAATTTAATTGTACCATATACGCTGCTATGAAGCAATTTGTATATACTGTAATTATTTAACAAAAAATATTATTTAATTTTGTGTAAAAGACATTCGTTATTATTGTAATATTTTCTGTAGTAATATTCTCGATGTATTTATGATTGTAATATTTCTACACTCATAATGTAATTGCGAAATGTGTCAATATCTGCGATAACAAAAATGTAAAATTCAGCCACAGAGGAAAATAATGTTGTAAGATTACAAAGAGATGTTAATGGTCAGCAGTAATATAAAAACCACCACGTAGTGTGTATTCTTTGTCGTCTCCCTGTAGAGCTGAAAGTGAGAGCAAGCTGTGACGTAGCATTTTATGAACGGGTAGACTTCTTCTGTCTGTATCTAGATATAGCCGCCACTAGAGGAGAAATTACAAACTAATGTAAGTTGACTTATTGTTGTGGTCTAAATATATTATAATTTTATCAAAAGTGTGTATTATTAATGTAAATTAGCTTGCCCGTGTCATCTATAATATTTCATTAAAGAATTTTCAGCATTCTTAGCGGTGTTGCTGGGCTGTGCCGCGACCGAACGATTTGCAGCGGCGGCACATTTAAAAAAATTGTTCCGCTAAGAAAAATTAACCAAACCCGTAAATCGGGAGCAGATAAAGATTAGCAGTGAATTAAGAAAATGTTTTTTTCTTTTACAGCGATCCTGAGACTGACGGAGTTATTTACTAGCTTCACATTTGTGCATTCATAGGCGGATAGTTAACGTTGGAATTTAACAATTTTGGTTCTTTCAAATAACTTAAATGTGTAGTGAAGTGTGTTTTATCGATGATAATTAAACGTCGGCTTGGCAATATTTAACCATTTTCTGCTAATAGAGACAGTCTTCTGTTCCATAGCTAACGCCGGGAAAGAATTCAGTAAATAATTAAAAAAAAAAAAAAACACTGCATCTAGAAAATGTGTGCCGTGGCCGAGTTATATAAAGGATTTAATTCTCAACTAAATATTCTTAATCAGTTAATATGAATTCACATAATTTTAAACGTACTTAATTCTGTGTAAATGAATTTTTATTACCACACGTAAATAAGAGGTCCTACAACAAAGTTCGTACGTACAGAAGGAAAGAAAAATAAAATCAAAAACGCAATATTTTTTAAAAAAAAGGTAACTATTAATTATTTATTTATTTATTTTTTTAATTTCATTAAAACTGCAGCCTGTATGAGTTGAACTGAAGAAATGTCCCCCTTGAAGGTAGAGGAAGATTAAATAAATTTGATTATGGGACCGAAGGAAAGCTTGGTTTAATGTAATAAGGATGAAGCAAAACATCTGTCATTTAAACTACAGGAGTATTCGGATATTTTGTGTCTGTTGTAAGTTCAATATGTTAAGATGAAACTGTTTTACAGAATAGAGGAGACCACAATTTTGCCATTCATGAGAACTGAATCCAGAATAACCACCACAGGCGACATAACTGATTTGGAAGCGAAAGGTAACTTAAAGAAGGAATGAAATTGCAGCAAAATAGGTAAGAAAATGTAGTATAACCTGTATGATGAAAATATTTTTACCCTTGTCAGAGTCATCTATGTTATTAATTCTCGTGATAACTTAATCTTAGATGAAATTGTCTTACTGTTTTATGTGTGAACATATGAGTATGATAAATGTATAATTGCGAGTCCCTTATCAGGTGTGACAACTGGTATAAATGTTTTGGCGTGCAAATAACCATTGTTCTTTTTACTATGTGTGTTTAAGGAAAGTTTCTCCATATTTATCATGTGACAAGACATATGCCGCGAGCGCCAGGAAGAGGAGGAATTAGAATAATGTTGTAGTGGTATAAACACGGCGTTTAAGTAGCACTGAAGTGGAAATGGAAATGAGCGTTTGGCGTCATTGGCCGGGTGGCCCCTCGCGGGGCAGGTCCGGCCGCCATATCGCAGGTCTTATTACATTCGGCGCCACATTGGGCGACCTGCACGCCGGATGGGGATGAAATGATGATGAACACAACACAACACCCAGTCCCTGAGCGGAGAAAATCTCCGACCCAGCCGGGAATCGAACCCGGGCCCAGAGGACGGCAATCCGTCACGCTGACCACTCAGCTACTGGGGCGGACAGCACTGAAGTAGCCTATTGGATTAACTAGTAGTGGATTGAAGTAGAATTTTGAGTAATTCATGTTTGTGGGTAGTTAGTTTGTGGAATAGTCAACAGGTGTGCATGTGTATGTGTAAATAACATTTGAGCCCCATGCTGTCCTGACCTATACTTACACTAGGCATAATCCTATTCATTTTAGTGAATTAATAAGTAGCATTTGATTTATTAAAACGCAAGTGAACCACATTAGTGACATGAATTTAGATATTATATTGTCAGTTCATTTAATTTTAATTTTTATACTGTCAAGTCATTTCACTTTAATTTTTTATATTGACAAGTCATTTAACTTTTATTTTTATATTGTTGATCCATCTAACTTTTTTTATTTAAAAAAAATTAAGTCTCACTTTTGTTCTTAAAGTTATGAAAGATAATACTAAGTGGTATTATGTATGACTTTTGTAATCACATAACTATGATGAACAATTTCTGTGAATGCAGTTGAGAAAGTGAAAACGATCCAGCTAAACTCTTACGAGACAGCGGGAGCAGCGAGGAGGAGGAATAGTTGTAACTGTCAACCAGGCCACTTCGGGAGCGCGGTCGACAACAAAAGGAGGGTACGCGGAAAAACTTTCCCTTGCACCTGGAGCTAATGGCCGGCCGCACCAGTGCGACCCTTCGTGGAGGCGATGACCTGAGATGGCCGAGCGGTCCACTGCGCGGAAATCCATCTGCTGGCAACGCACCACACGCACGCGACCGTGACAAGACGGCCGTGGTGAAACGACAGAAGACAGGGGGTAAAGGGGCGTGGAGCCTTTTGACAGGTACTGACCAGAGAAAATGGCAACCTTCAACGACGCCTATCAACATTTCCTGACGGATGTCAACTGTCAAGCGACAGTAAATCATGGTTCGATGTTCTCTGGTCGCTAAGGGTGGCACAAAGAAGAGCCATTAAGTGTCATCCTTGCCCAGGAATGTCAACCTGGCGTGTCAAATGAGGATACCGCACGAATTTGACAACACAAACATAGAACCAAATCGAGATGTACGTGACACGGGCCACCAAGAGAAACTTCATGAGAGGGCAGAGACGGCGGGATTGCATGCAACAGATGGTCAAAAAACCCTACTGACAGCTGCGATGACGAACCGCCCCCCCCTCTTCTATTGTGCTTCGGAACAGTGGAACTACTGAGTGTGCCAGTGAACAGTGAATATACGGTTCTTAGTCCAATGCATGAACGTGTGTTCTCTCAGAGAAACTTCGATCGTGTATTTGGCAGGGGTTCGATTTATTGGTGTTTTTTTTAGTAGACTGACTCTTGTATTTTGCAGGTGATTTATTTATTGGTGTGTTTTTTAGACGTTGACTACTGTATTTTCAGAGCTGTTTTATTTCTCAATGTTTGTTTGTGTGTGTTGTATTAGATTTGTGATATTTTGTTTCGTAAATTCATTCCTGTGGCATTGCTTCGTTTATCAGTCAGATAGCTATTCATTCTCATTGGACTGTGATCGATTAGACTTTGCATGGGACATATTCATAGTGAGGAACCCCTTAAGGGTAACAATCACATAATTAATTGTAGTTTCAGTATAATAACACAGTGATCATTGTTTGCTAACTAACTGAAATATAGTAGAGCGATTAAATTACTGCCACAAAGTTATTTTAATTGTACAAATTATTAGTTTTATAAGATATAGAATTTTTTGCGATAACCACTTTGTAAAACATGTTTTCTCTCTTATCTTTTTTTTCGCTTTTGCGGATTGTGCATTGTAATGTTCTACTTTATGATACTGATGTTATTTTCATGTTTTTTTGTAATTGCTGTGGCACCTTTGCTACTATCATAAATTTTACTTTTCAATAAACAGTCATAAATTTTCCTGTGATCAGTTGGCTCTTGCAATGAGCAAATACTGGTGAACTCCATAAGGGTAACAACCAGAAATAGTTTTCATATTAATGACACAGTAACCAATGTTTTTACTTGCTAACCGAATTAGGTATACACTATCTTTTAAATAGGTGTCACAGATTGTTTTTTTCTCTTTGAAAATGGTAGATTCTAAAGACATGTTGAAATTATTGTGTTTTAGCAATTAGCTGGTGACCTTTTGCCTTTTCTTTACATTTTTGGTTTAAGTTTGGTGTGAGAACCCTGCTTGGGAATGTCCTAGCATGGCCAGAAAATTCCCTGCACAGTCTTTTTCCGGAGCGTTGGGGTTATGAAAGGTCTCTGTTGGATTCCTTTCATGTTAATTTCATAAATATGTTGTCATTTACGGCATAAATTCCACTTCTAAATTTTCTGTGGTGTTTCTGACTGTCTGCGAGGAGACTCAGCAAGGGAACGTGTTACTTTTACACATAAACAAGAACGATCTGACACACTACTACACTTTCAAACACAGTTTATATGTAATACATGTCACACAGTCTCATACGGAATCTACATCCGATTTCTTTTATATACTGTATATGATAAGATACTGTCATCCCCCTTCCCTTCTGTGTGAGAGGATGAATGAGCAAATGTATTTCTAGTTGCATGCTTGAGGTTAGCAGACAAGCCTGTCTGCTAGAGAACAGTAGGACCAACGTCGGAACAGGTAGCTACGCTTTCTAAAAGCAGAGAGGTTTCTATTCTTAGTGTGGTCCTCTCCGTCCCTTGTCATGTTGGTATAGGAAGCTGCCTGTCTGGTCACTTCCGTTTGTATCTGTTAAGCACGCTCGGCAGGTCAGTCTGTCCACTGCGAGCGTCTGAAGTGGTAAGATCTCCGCCTAAGCACGTGTCTTCTAAGTCCGTAGGACAATGGATTTCTTAGGTTCAGCCTAACTGAATATTTAATCACCTTTACTTCAGGTTTAGCTCTAAAATATCTAATGTTATCTTAAATTGCAACGCAGTGTAATTCGAGTGTGAAGTTCAGAATATATTCCGGTAGTTGCTTTGTCACTACTTTGTGAGTTAAGTGGAACGACGTGCTGATCAGTAACTCTAACTAAGATCATCAGTCTTAATTGCGAATGTGCGTGAGATTATAACGTCTCGTCTAGACAATATTTTTCAATACGGCAACTTTTCTTTATGTTCAACCCACTTTGTGAGACCAGTACCACGTGCATATACAATTGTTTGACGCATCAGGTTAATAGTAAGATGATAGTAACCAGTTCGAGGTTTTTCTTTTGTAAATTGCTTTTCGGTCTAATTTATTTTAATTTACAAAATTATTGTGGAGTTACACTCTTTGTGTAAACCAAGTTGACCACGTGAAGCATGTGGTGTAATCATCATAGTAGCCCTCAGCTATTCTTTCCGGGAAGATTTCACAGAGAGTTAGTATGAATTTAGTATACCAGTGTGTGGTAATTACATGACGGACAGGATTGCGCTACGAACGTAGCTTCTTTGGGTGAAAATTGAATCGGTTGGTTGTGGTTGATTTCCTCTTGCGTATGTTTCAACGTTCTTCGTGTGTTATTTTATGAATGCAGTGTTTTATGCAGTCTCCCAATCTTGGCTCCATATTTGATGTGTTCCGTAAGATTACAATCTCACATTTTCACAATCCTAAATAAGGTATCAGTTTAGTTATGAATCAAGTTCGATATGCTGAAATTTCAATGATCAATCTTAAAATAAATTTCCAAATATAAATTCATTTATTTATTTTTATTTAAATTCTCTTTTTATATACATATCACCCCTTGTCGTATGACTATTAAAAGATTATAATTAATCTTAGTCTGGTTGGGAATTTGATAAGCTAGACTGGATATCTGGTCAAACAGTTGCGCAGTAATGCAAGGTTAACTTCCTCAGATAGCTCACAGCTTTTAACCCGCTTTTATTGTCTATCAGCACCGCTTTCATAACAAATTAAAGCAACAACATTACAGTCTCGCTTTGCATTGTCACAGATTAAGTTCTTGGGGCATATGATTGATGCAAAAAGTATTCTGTCGACTGAGAAGAATATAAGTGCAATTAGAAGTTTTCCACCGCCACGGAATATGAGACAACTGAAGGGATTCATAGGAATGGCGTCGTTCTTCCGTCATTTCATAAAGACTCAAGCCATGAATTCCGTAGCATTAAACCGACTTCTGCTGAAGGATGTGCCATGGGAATGGTCCGAAGAATGTGAACTAGCGTTTCAAGAAATCATAAGGCCAACTCGTCAATGTATCCTTGTTATATAACCCTGATATGAATTGTGAGTTCTGTCTTTCTACGGATTCCTCGGATGCAAGATTAGGTGCCTGTCTCTTTCAGATAAGGAAAATAAAAGGAGTTACAACATTCTGCCCAATACCATTTGCTAGCAGAGTTTTACCACCATGTGAAAGAGCTTATACAACAACAGAACTTGAAGCATTTGCAGTTATCTGGGCATTCAAGAAGTTTAATTATTATTTATATGGATCGAAAACCATTGTGTATTGTGACCATCACTCACTAACCTTTTTGCAGACATGTAAATTATTATATCCCAAATATTGAATTTAATTGATGAAAGGAGAAAATATAAAAATTCAGTAAATAAAGCAGGCAAAAAGGAATACAAACGTCTCAAAAATGAGATCGACAGGAAGTGCAAAATGGCTAAGCAGGGATGGCTAGAGGACAATTATAAGGATGTTGAGGCTTATCTCACTAGGGGTAAGATAGATACTGCCTATAGGAAAATTAAAGAGATTTGGAGAAAAGAGAACCACTTGTATGAATATTAAGGGCTCAGATGGAAACCCAGTTTTAAGCAAAGAAGGGGAAGCAGAAAGGTGGAAGGAGTATATAGAGAGTCTATACAAGGGCGATGTACTTGAGGACAATATTATGGAAATGGAAGAGGATGAAGATGAAGATGAAATGGGTGAGATAATACTGCGTGAAGAGTTTGACAGAGCACTGAAGACCTGAGTCGAAATAAGGTCCCGGGAGTAGACAACACTCCATTAGAACTACTGACAGCCTTGGGGGAGCCAGTCCTGACATAACTCTACCATCTGGTGAGCAAGATGTATGAGACAGGCGAAATACCCTCAGACTTCAAGAAGAATATAATAAATCCAATCCCAAAGAAAGCAGGCGTTCACAGATGTGAAAATTACCGAACTATCAGTTTAATAAGTCACAGCTGCAAAATACTAACGCTATTTCTTTACAGACGAATGGAAAAACTAGTAGAAGCCGACCTCGGGGAAGATCAGTTTGGATCCCGTAGAAATATTGGAAAACGTGAGGTAATACTGACCTTACGACTTATCTTAGAAGCTAGATTAAGGAAAGGCAAACCCACATTTCTAGCATTTGTAGACTTAGAGAAAGCTTTTGACAATGTTGACTGGTATACTCTCTTTCAAATTCTGAAGGTGGCAGGGGTAAAATACAGGCAGCAAAAAGCTATTTACAATTTCTACAGAAACCAGATGGCAGTTATAAGAGTCGATGGACATCAAAGGGAAGCAGTGATTGGGAAGGGAGTGTGACAGGGTTGTAGCCAATACCCAATGTTGTTCAAGCTCTATATTGAGCAAGCAGTGAAGGAATCAAAACAAAAATTTGGAGTAGGTATTAAAATCGATGAAGAAGAAATAAAAACTTTGAGGTTCCCCGATGACATCGTAATTCTGTCAGAGACAGCAAAGGACTTGGAAGAGCAGCTGAGCGGAATGGACAGTGTCTTGAATGGAGGGTATAAGATGAACATCAACAAAAGCAAAACGAGGATAATAGAATGTAATCGAATTAAGTCGGGTGATGCTGAGGGAATTAGATTAGGAAATGAGACACTTAAAGTTCTAAAGGAGTTTTGCTATTTGGGGAGCAAAATAACTGATGATGGTCGAAGTAGAGAGGATATAAAATGCAGACTGGCAATGGCAAGGAAAGCATTTCTGAAGAAGAGAAATTTGTTAACATCGAGTATAGATTTAAGTGTCAGGAAGTCGTATCTGAAAGTATTTGTATGGAGTGTAGCCATGTATGGAAGTGAAACATGCACGATAAATAGTTTGGACAAGAAGAGAATAGAAGCTTTCTCGGTATAAATCACCATCATTATTAATACACACAACGATGAACTAGTTTTCGTTATCCCTGATACAAAATAGTCATTGTCCTGCTGTTTGAGCCCCTTCCCCACAAATTGTTGCTCCATACTTTGCCTAATGGTCTGTAGTTGAAAAATGGTGAACCTAGGTTTCATCACACGTTAAAATCTAGTTTAGAAAAGGTTCGCAGTCTGTTTCATTATTTCAACTGTGTACATATTGAATCTTGATTCCTTGTGTTGTTGCGTTATTTCTTTCGTGACACAGCTTCGTCTTGTTTTGCTTTAGGTTGTTACTGATAACATTATGAAATATGACAACGTCTGTTGGAACTGTTATTATTATACTTTGAATAGTAATAAGTCGGTCTTCAAAGATAACGTCGTTAATGCCGGTTGCAAACGAAGGAGCTGAAACTTCAACTAGCCGGTCACAATATTGCTCGTCATTCATTGAGGGTCTACCGTTTTTGAACTGTTCTACCCACTTACAAAAATTTCTGCATTTCATACAGTTTTCACCAAAATGTGAAATTATTTGACAAAAGAGTTTAGCCTGATTTCTAAATTCAGAAAACCGAAAAACGGGTCACAGAATACTGTTTAACTAATGCTGAAACTTTAAGCTTGCACACGATCGTTAAATGCGATATTGAGGTTGTAAACAAAACAATTTCTATGCATCAGCTGTTCTCAGCTCATCCATGAGACGTCCACCTAAAACAGTGAAAGTATTAAACCCATACCTGCAAACTGTTGCATTTCTACATTAATCTGTCTCTTCAGTTACTCAATGTCCCTCATGCGTTTCATTATTCATTATCTCTTTTGAGCTACTAACATAATCAAATCAAAAACTTTATTCTGAAGTCCTTTTAGGTAATGTGATGACGGGCTACTCTCGAACCTGTAAACAAACAGATTTTAACAATAAGTGGTCCGTTATTATTAACTACCGAATAAAGCAGTTATAAAAGACATGTTCAGTACTGGTTACCTTTGGTACGCTGACGCCGTTGACGTATTGTTGAAGAAGATTGACTAATTATCTGGTTAATAATGAACACTGTGAAAGTAACGTGTTATTTAACATAACAGATCTACATTTTCTGGATAGTGTGGACACATTTCGGCACCACCTGCTGATCTATACCGTCACATTCGTATCCCTCAGATGTTTCTACGGGTCACTGTGCGTAAATGTCATACTTTTTTGAATTTTTTCTTATGTCTGGACTTGATGACATTGAGTCCTTCATTTGGATCAGGGCTAAATGCTTTTCTTATATGCACTTAACATAACAATCTATTCTAACGATTCCCCCACGATAATTCTCAAAAGAATTTTCTAACAACCTACAGACTAAAATAGAAGTAAAATAATGACAGCTATGAAGAGGAAGGCCATCTAATTAATTTTTTCTGATCAAAATTTGTATATTTCCGCTGAGCTATACACATTCCCTTACACCTGTCATATCTGTCAATTTTCAGGCTGTTCCCGCTGCGTCTTCGAACTGCGAGGTGTACTCCTGGATCGGTAGCCTGCTCAAGAAACACACAGCCCCTGGAAAAGTATTCCTCTGCTTCATAGATGAAGAGAACTCGGCAACAGTGTAGATTCAGTCTGGCGAACCGGTGATAGTCGATATACGTCCTATAGTGACACAAATTATCCTGTTAAATTCACTTGATGTACTCTTTGTATTTCAACTAAATAGTCCAGTTGGGTCATTCCACCTAGAAACTACAACTAATTCCTTCTTCGTTGGGAATTACCTATCTTAGTCAGCACTAGGACTATCAGGAAGCATAACAGTTAAATAGTCCACGAATAAAATTCCACCTAGAAACTGCAAATAATTTCGTTTTCGTTGTGAATTATTAGTAAGCCAGCACTAGGACTCTGTGAGAGCTCTGACTGCTGCAGTCGCTCGCTCTCGGTCAGTGCTAACGTCGATGTCCTGCTGCGAAGCCAAAGCTGGCGTTATACTTTTATATGGCTGAGCTACAACAGTTCGGAAGCCTGAATGTGGCAAATAATTCAGGTTCAAATGATTCTTTATGAGACGAGAAAGCCGCTATAAGATTTAATTTCATCGGTAACACTCATCCCTTACGGCGCCCAGATGTTCGAGCTCTCTGCCTCCACCCTTCCAGTAACTTCAAAGTCACCACAAACTACTGTAATTCATGCGAGGTGCCAGGCCGGGGAAGAGTTTGTACCTCTTTAATTCAGATGAATTTTGCATGAAAACTGGACGTGCACTTGAGCCCCTCCTTACATACACCACTGGTCATTAAAATTGCTACACCAAGAAGAAATGCAGATGATAAAGGGGTATTCATTGGACAAATATATTATACTAGAACTGATATGTGATTACACTTTCACGCAATTTGTGTGCATAGATCCTGAGAAATCAATACATAGAACAATCACCTCTGGCCGTAATAACGGCCTTGATACGCCTAGGCATTGAGTCAAACAGAGCTTCGATGGCGTGTACAGGTGAGAGATCTGTAGAATGTGCTGGCCAGGGCAGCAGTGGGACATTTCTGTATCCAGAAAGGCCCGTACTGGAACTGCAACATGCGGTCGTGCATTATCGTGCTGAAATGTATGGTTTCGCAGGGACCGAATGAAGGGTAGAGCCACTGGTCGGAACACATCTGAAATGTAACGTCCACTGTTCAAAGTGCTGTCAATGCGAACAAGAGGTGACCGAGACATGTAACCAGTGGCAACCCATATCATCACGCCGGGTGATACGCCAGTAGAGCGATGACGAATACACGGTTCCAATGTGCATTCACCGTGATGTCGCCAAACACGGATGCGACCATCATGATGCTGTAAACAAAACCTGGATTCATCCGAAAAAATGACGTTTTGCCATTCGTGCATCGAGGTTCGTCGTTGGGTACACCATCGCATGCGCTCCTGTCTGTGATGCAGCGTCAAGGGTAACCGCAGCCATGGTCTGAGAACTGATAGTCCATGCTGCTGCAAACTTCGTCGAACTGTTCGTGCAGATGGTTGTTGCCTTGCAAACGTCCACATCTGTTGACTTAGGGATTGAGACGTGGCTGCACGATCGGTTACAGCCATGAGGATAAGATGCCTGTTATCTCGACTGCTAGTGATACGAGGCCGTTGGGATCCAGCACGGCGTTCCGTATTACCCTCCTGAACCCACCGATTTCATATTCTGCCAACAGTCATTTTATATCGACCAACGCGAGCAGCAATGTTGCGATACGATAAATCGCAATCGCGATAGGCTACAATCCAACATCTATCAAAGTCGGAAACGTGATGGTCTTTATTTCTTCTCCTTACACAAGGCATCACAACAACCATTCACCAGGCATCGACGGTCAACTGCTGTTTGTGTATGAGAAACTTTCCTCATGTCAGCTCGTTGTATCTGTTGCCACCTTCGCCAACCTTGTGTGAATGCTCTGAAAAGCTAATCATTTTCATATCACAGCATCTTCTTCCTGTCGGTTAAATTTCGCGTCTATAGCACTTCATCTTCGTGGTGTAGCAATTTTAGTGGCCAGTAGTGTACCACCTAATTGATTATGTGCGCAACGGTGACGGAAGAAAATGATGGTGGACCCTGTTAGTTGGTAAAATAAGGAGTGCACACTCACAATAATTTAATAAAAATCGTAATCTACTCATAAAAAGGAGAACTTTATCATAATAAACAACATTAAATGGGATTCTCCATATATCTACGAAATGATATACGGATTAAATATTACAATGAGATTTATTATACATCACAACATAAATGTACATAATTATCGACACAAACAGTGGGTTGAAGGACAGGGTATACTGATATATTCTGAGAATAGGAGTTGGCTCGAGAACAAGGAGCTCCTACTCTCTGTGATGTAAACGATTGACGATAATGACTGGAGGCCCTAATGAATCAAATATTAATCTCCCGATTATATAGGAGTATCGCAATTAGTAGTGAGAGCTCAAATGGAATCACATGGAGAAACAAGCAAGGTGGACTTGTAGCAAAGCGAACGCGCGTGCTGCTGAGGGATTCAGTATAAAGTCGATAAGTTCCTAAAATGCCGGATCCGCAAAATACTGTACCAGTACTGAAATCCGCAACACGTCGTCGGTAGGCCGCGTTCTGATGATGTAGGCGCCGACTTCTGCCGTGCAGCAACTCCGTGTCCACCTCTGGCCGCGAAGGCTGTCCGAGATTTCTAAGTTCTTCCGAAAACGAGTGACCATGTCGCAAGACCATCCGACTCCGAGGAAGACCAGATCCCGATTCTCCCTCTGTGATGCGATGCAAGAGCGAAGCCAACATTGCTCTACTCCCTACTCTCCTCGAAAACCGCGAATCAGCGTTCAGTTCCGACTCCAAAATTCCCCCACACTGTCTCAGAACATCATTTGCACCAATAGCGTCGGTTCCCTCCAATTTCTAGCAGGGCTTTGTGATGCAACTAGCCTCAGTTTAAGTTGACCAATCATGCCTCTGCTATTCAGCTGAGGGCACTGTACATTCCGTTTGACCGGCTACGAAAACAGCCTGCCTAGACCACCGGCCATCCGGCGCCAGACAGTCGCGCCCAGCAGGGCACAGTCCATAAGTATCCTCCGAATCAAGCGGACAATGCAGTCAGTCGGTGCCAGGAATCTTAGTTCTGGACGCACCGGAACGGTAGACACATAAACTACGGCGGCACTCAGACGTCTCTCACCTCGTTTCGCCCTGCATACAGCAGGCGAAACTCGACCGACTTTAGTCGTTCCGCCAGGCGCTTAAGCCTAATGTACGAACCCCACAGAATTCAGGGAAGTGCAGCCCTCAACCGGAAATGCCGTGTGCCGCGGTCTCCGACGCCTGCTTCGCACAAGCCAACCATGGAACTAAACCAACATGCATGGGAATCAAGTGAAAATTAGTTTCTGAGCTCTCAGTACAAATACTCTCATTACAATAACATGATCCGGTCTGTTACTACCGTGCGATGACTTAGAACATTAACAAAATTGATGAAAATGAGAGGAGACATGCAAAACATGGCATGGAACCTCGCATTACCCCCCAGTCACTTTAGATTATTTTTGGTAGTGGTTGACTCACTTGACAAAGGTAGTGTGTCAATCACTCAAAAAGAATCGGTCTAAACAGTTTCCAAAATGTCACAACTTATTGGCAGATTAAATTGGAAATTGAATATAAAATGAAAGGCGGAATTTTTCTTATGACATTGGCAACATCTTACTCCCATTGACAAATGAGTCACATGCAACACAGATCCACTCTCAGGGAGCCCACTGTCATACAAGGACATGCTCCCACAGTCATAAAAATGTTGAATACATTCCAGAAGGCCTAGTTCGAAGCTGCAGTAAAATGTTGACCTAATGCACCTGCAAGCTTCTCATTAAGGAAACATTTAAGAATTACCTGCTGGTGCCCAACTCAAACGCAATCATACTTCTGCATGATGCCAAAAAGACATACAATATTTCTATGCTTCATGGTTGAAACATTTAACCACATTCACGCCGTTTCCCTGAACAGAATTGATGATAATTTTTCACAGTGATTGATTGACTGATGGTCCATTCACCATTAACCAGAATTGTAACCACAGATATCCCACTCACATACACAAACAAAAATACTCTCGTGTAACTGTAGCATATTATTGTGTGTAACATTTTGTAACTATTGGCACATACACAAGAAATTTGTACACATAGTGACAATTGACAGTCATCAACATAAATGAGATCAAGAGATATAGTGCACACAAAAAAAATAAAAATTTTGTGAGTATACCTGCGTTATCGAAGATTATGTAACATACTGTGCATAACAAAAAAACTTTGTTGCAAACTGACATGACGATTGGGAACCAAGATATCTTTAACATGACTATGTATGTATAAAAAATAAGCCTGAAAGATATAAAACAAAACAAACCGTTGCCGTGAAATATTCTCGACGAGGAGTAACTTACTACAGCGTCGTGGCGCAGCGGTAGGTGCTTGGGTTGGTAATCCGAAGGTCGCCGGATCGAATCTCGCGCCTTGCAATTTTTTTTTTAGTATTAGTCTTTTGTAGTTCAAATATATATATATATATATATATATATATATATATATATATATATATATATATATATATATTTGAATTACAAAAGACTAATACTAAAAAAAAAGGTTGCATAGCGCGAGATCCGATCCGGCGACCTTCGGATTACGAACCAGAGCGCTTACCGCTGCGCCATGACGCTGTAGAGAATTATTAAAGGTAGAGAGTATTTGACTGCAACGGTTTCTTTTAACTGTCGATTTTCTCGACAACGGCTGAGAAGTGCATCTTGGTGCTTTGCCACATTACACCTCTGGCCATGAGCTTTTATTATGCGCAGTATGAATCGAATCTGAATTTCGCAATTGGCGGCCTCCCCTTGTTAGATTGAATCCAACACTCGTGGAGTCATCTGATGGAGATTGAGAAAAGGACAACAGATCGATCAATGTGACCGATTGCTCGAAACTGCTCTCTATAGGAGAGGAGATAATCACGACAAACTGCAGTCCAGCAATACCCAGCACGGAACTGCTCTCTATACGAGAGGAGATAATCACAACAAACTGCAGGCCAGCAATACCATAGCCGACCCAGAGCTCTCCGCCACGTCAACCACCACCTTACTTTCACTGCGCTGAACAGGTAGGCCGGCCGGGGTGGCCGAGCGGTTAAAGGCGCTACAGTCTGGAATCGCACGACCGCTACGGTTGCAGGTTCGAATCCTGCCTCGGGCATGGATGTGTGTCATGTCCTTAGGTTAGTTAGGTTTAAGTAGTTCTAAGTTCTAGGGGCTTATGACCACAGCAGTTGAGTCCCATAGTGCTCAGAGCCATTTGAACCATTTTTGAACAGGTAGGCGGCACGCGCCTCTCAGCCGTCGGGGAGAGGGGAGATGTGTCCTGACTTACAGCCGCCTCCCTCAGGCGTCTCCCTGCCGCTCGGGCCCATTTAATCCACACCGAGCAACTTGTAGCGTCACTTCTCGCCCAGCTGTTACTCGTTGTTCCCAGTACCTGCACAATACTTAAATTCTTTCATAAAGCGTGCCTCCCCAAAACTTTTTGCAAATACAGCATTTAGAATTTCATACAATTGTCTCACGTAGTATTTTGTACATTCAATAAAACAATTAACAGAAATGAATATTTACACGAATAAAACTGTTACACTAATTCAATATAAAAAGTCTTATACTCTGTTTACAGTATTTACCATAGTATTACATATAAAGAATAGTGACTTAACCTATGGGCCCATTGTTAATACTGGTGTGTATGTGTGTGTGTGTGTGTCTGTGTGTAATTATGGATTCATTAAGATAAATAAAAGCTTAAGTACGCTACCCATAACCCTAAAATACTATATGTAATCCCAACTATGCCCTACCCATCACTGGAGCATGCTCACAACTACTAGTGACTCTTTAACTTCCCTAACTACGATATCTACAGGCGCCACTGCACGTCCCTCGCCACATCTGATCCCAAAGGCCTCGATGGATCCCTGAAACTGCTCAAGATATAGCTGCCGCACACAAATACACAATGAACACATATTAGACGAGATAAAATTAGCTGCAATTGCATTAGCAATGGAAATTAGTAAAAATGTTATATGTAACTTATCGGCTACACCCGTTTACCATACATACTCCCCCGTCCTGCCATGCTGAGACAACTCGATGGATGTTGCTGTCTGTGGTATGCCCGAAACGCTGAGTTGGTCGCTACTCATCTGAGATGGAACTGGATGTACTGAAACTTACGGTGGAAAATTTACACAAAAATAACACGGCAGACTTCGCAATTTACAATGCAAAAACAAGTTCTTATAAATATCATACTTTTAGACTTCTCTTGCGTGCTAGGTCTCACACCAAGACACCAGTTACCGGACTTGTTGAGGAACTCCATACCTTCTGCACTACACCGCTCATATGATAAATCCCTGCGACCGCACACGTTCAGAGACGTGACGTACCATAGTGCCGGCCGCGGTGGCCGTGCGGCTCTAAGCGCTTCAGTCCGGAACCGCGAGACCGCTACGGTCGCAGGTTCGAATCCTGCCTCAGGCATGGATGTGTGTGATGTCCTAAAGGTTAGTTAGGTTTAAGTAGTTTTAAGTTCTAGGGGACTGATGACCTCAGATATTAAGTCTCATAGTGCTCAGAGCCATTGTTGGAACCGTACCATCGTACGAGAAACTCGCCACACTCCTAGAAAGGTTGCGCCCAGCAGCAGCGGCATGGGCGGGCACAATGGCCACCTTTGTATATCCGCTTCCAAACCCTAAGAGTATGGTGAATCGCGCTAACGCGTGCCCAACACGCCAACGAAAAAAAACCTCATTGAAAATAGGTGCAACACTGCAACTGTGTGCCCATAAGCGCCAGTGACAAATACCGCGAAAACAAACAAATGGTAATGCGTGCCCAGAACACTGTTGATATGCACCCAGTGGCTCTTCCTCAACAAAGACACAGTAATAGGTATGGTGTAAAGACAAAACACACATGAAGATCCAGTCTGTGTTACCAATTACTCGGAAGAGTGATGGCTCCCCCGTGTAACGGAAACTCCGGAAAAGTGAGTTAGACCGATACTTTGCTTTCTGCGTTAACCAATATCGCGCAACATCATATGTCGCTTCGCAACCCATACAAGTTACATATGTACATGTTAAAGAATATAAAAAAAACGTAATTACCACAGTTAATGTCTAATATGTGCACAACAGAAAGATGCTTTCTAACCGAGTCAATTTTACAAATGTTTCCCTTTTGTTCCACACACAGGCAACACCCTTTTTTTTCCAATACAAAAACAACGCTTTTGTGCTCCTTGCATTTCAACGTACGTTAACGGCTCTGTCCGAGTATTTGTGTGATTTTCCCTCAGCCAATTCCGCACGGTCCTGGCATCAATCTCGCCCTTCATTTCTGTTTCGGTGATTGTAACTCGGGTTAGAACCGCGTATTTCGATTGACTCATCCTGCTGTTCATCTGAATCTCTGCGCCTCCAGCTCGTGTCGTACTGGCGGGTATCGTTTTGTCTCTGCAAGTTACTCTGCCGTTATGAATTTTGTCTCCCATAGTTCTGCCTCTAGGATGTTCCATCGCGTTCATTCCTCCCGTCATTGTTGTTGTTATTGTGCGGTGCTCCACGAAAGTCGCCATTGTAATAGTTATTTTGCCCTTTCCTTCGATCATGCGCTGCTTCTTTTTCAAAAATTAACTCCAACTCGCGCAGAAGGCTTTTGAATGTTTCGATATTCGCTCCGCACTTTCCTACAAGCGCTTTCTGGTTGTTGCTTGGCATTTTCGCGAAACAGAACTTAATTACTTCACCATCACTATGTGGTACATCAAGAAACTGATTCTTTCTAACTAAAGCCTCAAATAGCTTCGTGGGGCTTTTGTATCCTGACGCTTCAAGATCTTGACATCAAATGATTTCTTGTTTTATTCGGTCTTGCATTTCACGTGACCAATACGTTCCGAGAAACGCGTCGGTGAATTCCTGGTACGTTCGGCATGTACCCGCAACACCGTGCATTTTCTCACCTACCGTGCCCTCGATGTGCCCGCAGATAAATTCTAATGCTGCTGTCAATGGCCAAGATATTGGTAGCGTGTTAGAAAACTGTGACAGTTTGCACATTTCTATTGGTTCTAGTATCAAACGCACCCGTCCGTTCGACTCGAGTTGACATCTCCTGGTGCGTGCTGTGACCACATAGTCCTGCCCCGCCGGCCGGTGTGGCCGTGCGGTTCTAGGCGCTTCCGTATGGAACCGCGTGACCGCTACTGTCGCAGGTTCGAATCCTGCCTCGGTCACGGATGTGTGTGATGTACTTAGGTTAGTTAGGTTTAGGTAGTTCTAAGTTCTAGGGGACTGATGACCACAGATGTTAAGTCTCATAGCGCTCAGAGCCATTTGAACCATTTTTTTGAAGTCCTGCCCCATAATGACACTGGAACTGAGCGTTTGTTACCCCGATCGGGCTGTAATTTTGCGTCCGTTCGCTCTCTGGGCTGCCATGCGCGCTTGGTAGTCCACTATCTTGTGCCGAGCCGGTGCACGGTGGGCCGTCGTCCAGCGCCACACATCCATGTCCGCCAGTCGTCACCTCTGGACGCGGTGTACCAATTTGTACTTGGCATTCCAGGTGTGCTACACATTCTTCTACACTTTCACACCTTTGGGTGGTACTCGCAACGCGTTATTCCACGCTTTCCATTCTTTGCGTTGTACTCGCAAGTGCTTTCTTCCCCCGGGTTTTTATTGCATCAGTTCCTACAGCATTCACGTGTCCAATTCGCCTAGCGATTCTTGCACGATTATTTGCGACTTTTGCCATATTTTTGACGCCAGCTGCTTCAACCCTTGCTAGCTCTGCTTGCTTCTTGGCTTGAACGGCCCTTTTCTTCGCCTCGACACTCGTCTTACCTACCTTTGCTATTTCACTCTTCACTTCGTGCACAACCGCAGGTACCTTATTCTCTACTTCATCTATTTCCTTTTCTAGGCTCTGCTTTATGTCCTTTACCACCCCCAAAATCTCTAACAATAAATCCTTTCGGCTGACGAGGCCCCTCTTCACCAGTTGGTGATTTTACTGTAGATACTTGAGCACTGTTATACTGTCGAGTCCGAATTTTCCTCGGTATGTTCTCATTTGTGTTCTCATTTATAGAAACAAGAGCCTCCACATGCCTGTTTACTTCTACGTCCCATTCTTTCTCACTGATTTCACCGTCCACATCCTCCTGTTCTCGGTCTTCCTACGATTCGCGCCTAACGTCCGTGTTCCACGTCTCCCGTCCCGTAGGAAAACTTAAGAATTCTTCATCTGGCTCAACCCTGATACTACCCTGATCCTGCCCCATCTTGTGCAGTCTATTTATTTGAGATGCGTTCGACAACAGTCGCGCCCTGCTACGAGTGAATATTCATTCACGGAACATCAACAACAACAAAAGTGTAACAGCGAAAACCCCATATAACGCTTGACACAAAAATTGCACTAATCGACTCCTAATACTAAAAAAAAATAATTTAACTCACAAGTACAAATTTCGATAAAACAACCCCTCCAAAACAAATTCAACGCCGAAGCAACGCTGTCAGTTTCAGCGGAATGTGATGTGGTACAGAACCCACACACATCAACCAACACACACAAAATAAAACAACATGAAATTACTAAATAAACGAACAAAATCAATGGCTATTATACGCTAGCCGCAAAATATTTCTATCGCGAACTATGATTAGAACAAACAAAACTAATTATAATGTTTTTCTTTAATGATAAAAATTATCGATCAAGTCCTGACAGAGTCCCAGCAGTCACAGGAAAGAACCGAGGCAAGGGTCGCAATATTAAGTGAGGTGCCGTGGCTGGGAAGAGTTTGTACCTCTTTAATTCACACGAATTTTGCATGCCGTACAAATACTCTCATTACAATAACCTTATTCGGTCTGTTACTACAGTGCAATGACATACAACATTAATAAAATTGATGAAAGTGAAAGGAGACATGCAAAAGAGGGCATGGAGCCTCTCATGCATCAAACTCCTGTTTAACTTACAATTTTCCTGGAATTAGTAGATTACATACCTATTACTCCTCACGTCATATGATGTGAAAACATGGTTACAACGTTTTTGCTACTACATGGTGTACACAAAGCTTACAGGAAGTACTTTATACTGAAAAACCATACCACAACATTAAATAGATTTATGCGTGTCAGGCCGGCCGCGGTGGCCGTGCGGTTAGGGAGCTTCAGTCCGGAACCGCGTGACTGCTACGGTCGCCGGTTCGAATCCTGCCTCGGGCATGGATAAGGGTGATGTCTTTAGGTCAGTTAGGTTTAAGTAGTTCTACGTTCTAGGGGACTGATGACCTCAGATGTTAAGTCCCATAGTGCTCAGAGCCATATGCGTGTCAGTGTGATTATAGAAACGTCCGCTGCAGATCATAGGTACAAGGTGCGATCCGTCGCAATCACCTAGGGCTGAAGCCAGCTAGCGTCAGCCGGGCGAAGTCGGTGAAGTAGAAATTGTTCAGATCACAACAGGCAGCATGAGCCCTTCACGGAAACGGTTTCCCAAAGTATTACTGTTACTGGTGGTTTATAAAATGAAGTATATTATTTCCGAGCTTCGAACAGATTGATGCTGTTATCAGACCGCCGACTTTAAGTTTACTGAATTACGGAAGAGTTGCATTCAACAACTTTTTTTTTTTTTTTTTCACCACGCGATATTGACTATGAACTTTCAGTGCAGTAGACTAGCCGTAGCAGGCACAACGTTTCCTGTGGAAGCTTGCGCATTGAATTTGCTTATATAATGTTTATGTGATTTTCTTCAGTGGTTAAGAAAACTAAGTTGAGTGTACGCTCTGGGTAGCTGAGGCAGCTGGGAAATGGCGATTCGGTCGAGAGCAAGAAATGAACCTACTGAAAAAAGTGTTAGCCACTCCAGGAAGTCAGAAAGTCAGTATTCTCATCCATTGTAACGCCCCTGTGCTACGACAAAATCATGACTCAGCCATATGTGGAGTTCCGTGGTCTGGCGGCTTGATAATAGGTTGACAGAAGCGGTACTGTCGGTACGCTCCATTTACACCACGTGCATGCCAGTCATATTACAGTATCACTAGACTGCTTGTCCTTGTTCTCTGTGGTATAACAAGAATTTATACTTATGAAATATGTCCTTTTGACACCAGAATTAACCCATCTGTGTTTTATTTTAATGTGTCACACCTCTCATTGCCTGTTTTTACCCTTCCGTGCTTTTGAGATTGCATGTAGTTTGAAGGTGATGGCATACACAAAGACTGTAGCGCCTAGAACCGCTCTGCCACACGGCCGGCGAAGTCCACCGTGCTGGAGCACTACTAGATGAGCAGGCCTGAGGTGAGGACACTGCTGTGGAGTTCTTGTTGATATGACGAATATAAGGTACAAATATGAGTTATATCATCAAAGATAACTCTCGTAATAAGTACTTTAGAGCGAGTTTATTCAGGGAATTGTTAGAAGATCATGTTGGTAAATTGTGAGGGTGACCATTGGGCCATCAGCTCTGCACTCTATTTGGGAAATAACTGCTAGTAAAATATCTTATTTTGAGAAACCGTGTCAAGCTCTTGCATAATTACAAAAATTTTGTGGGGTAAAGCTGAAATATTAAATAATTTCTTTGTACCATGGTCATAAGCACATTTTCGCTCTGACTCATTGTGTCAAGGTTAACAAATAGAAATGTAGAGTTTTTCGGTTGATTAATTATCAGTAAGATGGACAGAGTATTTTCATTCAGGTATCTTATAAAATTCAGCCATTTTCCTTGTAACTTGTACTGGAGCTACAGTGTTCGCCATGTGGGTAAGTGGAATCTGTTCTGAGTCCACGTGGGGTACCATAGTGTGCTAAAATGTCTTAATGTTTCATTAAAGTGATTCTGTGAAATTTTACAAGGCGTGTTCTTTAAGTAAGAACCGTTTTGAAATTAAGAAAAGACGTGCTAAGATATCTAAATTATTTAATTTTTACATGAAAGCCTGTACCTTAATCTACTTTTCTACAAAATTTCCGTCAATATTGAGGCACTTTTCATAACTTTGTACCAGTTTTTGAATACACTCCACATAGAATTTTCCGGCCTGACTTGTTAACCACTGCATCACCACTGTTTTGACTTCGTCATCGTCTTGAAGACGCTGTCGTCCAGGTGTTTCTTCAAGTGCAGGAACAGATGGTAGTCACTGGGCGCAAGATCGGGGCTGTACGGAGGATGATCTATTGTTTCCCATCGAAAAGATGTGATGAGATCTTTGGTCTGATACGCCACATGCGGACGGGTATTGTCTTGCAGGAAAACGATGCCTTTGCTCAACTTTCATGGACTGTTGCTTTAACTGTGGTGTGGCGTACGCCGCCCATGTTTCATCGCCCGTAACAATTTGGCTTAAGAAATCATCACCGTCGTTGTGGTAACGCTCAAGGAAAGTCAATGCACTGCCTAAACGTTTGGTTTTGTGCGCATCCGTCAACATTTTCGGTACCCAACGTGCGCACAATTTTCGGTAAATCAAGTGCTCGGTCACAATGCCATACAAAACACTACGAGAAACATTAGGAAAGTCATCGCGCAAGGAGGAAATCGTAAAGCGTCTGTTTTCTCTCTCCTTATTGTCCACTTCCTGCTCCAAACTTTCATTAACGACCGAAGGACGCCCACTCCGTTGTTCATCATGCACATTTATGTGGCCATCTTTAAATGCTCTCGCCAGCTTTATTACCATACCATGACTCATAATATTTTCTCCGTAAACTGAACAGATCTCACGATGAATATCAATCGCTTTTAGGCCTTTAGCACTAAGAAATCTTATAACAGCACGTACTTCACAGTCGGCGGGACTCACGATTATCGGAGGAATCTTAAACACTCAGTACACAACGTAAACAAGGAAGAATCAGACTATAATGGCGTCAGTGCGCAGATTAAGGTATAGGATTTCATGTAAAAATTAAATTATTGAGATATCTTACCACGTCTTTTTTTTATTTCAAAGCGGTACTTACTTAAAAAACACGCCACGCATGTCACTTTTTGGGTGAATTTTCGTCCGGTTTTAAGTTGTTTCTTTGCAAGTGGGGTCTGGCTACGTGTGTAACTGTAATTCTCGAAGTACCTAAATCGAGAGTGATTCAGATGTTCATAAATATCTGGGACTACGATATAATGATTTTGATGGCCATCAACCGTATCTTACGTAATAATTTAGTAATTTTTCGGTGAGGTGCTTTAGTGAATATTAACGGACTCCATGTGTAACCGCCATAGGTTGTCCGTTACCCAATGTCTGTATACGCCGCTGGTTTCAACCACTTAGTGTGGAATAATAAACCATCGAAACTAAATTCATTAATTTACATCAATTTCTTTTAACTTTGCGATTTTATTTGTTGAGCCAATCCATATCTGCTTGCTTTACAAAGCAATTCAAATACGGCCCCCATCCTGATTGAGTATAATATAATTCGTTTATTCACGCAGTTATACAAAGCCCCTCAGATACCTCGCTTTTCGACAATGCAAGCTGACGCAATTAATCGAAATATCAATAGTGTATCACTCCAGCCTCCCCCCCCCCCCTCTCCCCACCCCTCGTACTGCAACTCTTACAGGTACCTGTATGAATGTTATGTAGGTTTGCTGCTACGTGGAACAACATGAAATTTAATCCGCGCACTTACGGTATTGTGTGATTGAAGGTCCTTTCATACGTAGGACACCATATGAGGTAAAATTTGTGACTGCTGTCGTTAGCTGAAACGTGGTTATCATATCAAGAACTAGGGTTGCTGAAGGCAGTGTTTTAGACCAATAAATGTAGATAATTACGAAGAACCTACGTTTTGAGACAGATATAAGCAGATGAACACGCCCTTTCCTTACTGCATACTGATTGTATTGAACACCACTGCAAAGAATGATTTGAAATATGGAGTGAAAACGAACTGCAGGACGAATGATTAAAGCTTTAACGGAACAAAAGCAAAAAACACCACAGCTAGAGACATGATAAAGCAAACAGTTATCGCCATCTGCAGTGAATGTGTTGGTTTTGGGGTACAGTTAGCGTTACCTATAGCGTTGTCAAATAGATTCGCTTTCAGGTTCCTTTCACAACCAATAGATACATAATTAAATTCGGGATGGAGTTGCTGATTAAAGTCCCAGCAACAAGAAACCCAGTGTACAGTAAGATGTTAATATATGCGTAGGAATTACCACACAGTAGTATTAAGAATCAGCACAGACCACACAGGCATGATTACAGTGCAAAGATCACACAGTAATGGATTATTTGCGCTTGATGTACAAAAGTTCCAATGTATACCACTGACAGTAACAATGCATGTGTATGTACGGCACAGGTTCGCTAACGACTACAGATTAGGTTGTGCTATGACAGAACAGCATGTAGACACTTCATCACCACTAATCTTACTAACACTAGAATTTTTAGTTTAGTTTAAGGGCCAAACAACATTTAAGGTTACAAGGTCCTTATTCTACCTTTTATTTCAGCTTCAGATATTGCACATATGGGTTCTAGTTTGTGATTTGAAGTTGGATCTTCCCTTTCGCGGGATTTGGTCCCATCATGACGACAGAGTGCTATTAATTCTTTGTTTGTTCAATATTTCAAACTTCGCAAGATGTCCGTGTGAGGAGCGTGTCAGGATTGTTCTGTCAAGCTTTAGCATGATCACATCTAATTTTGTTGGATTTTTTCTATTTTTAACTTCTCTTCATTCATTGCCAATAATAATATGTGGCGATTTCGACTCCCAGAGAGACACAGATCTTATCGTCACCTCATTTCAAGATAAAACATCCCACTCCTAGCTACTAGTGGAAACGAAATGGATACTTAACGTATTTTCGTGTGTAGTCAACAACGACACTTGGGTTGTTCGATTCCCAGTCATCACAGTACTCTTCGACCTGTCATTTTTAATTCTTACATGTACACATCTCGCTGCTGGTGAAAGAATCTGATATTTAATGTATATTTTTGAATAGAAAACAACGGTGATAGATGGGGGGTTTGATTTCCTGGAGGTTAGAACTTACTGACTTGTCTCGTAGTTTCAAACTTCTCGCAACAGCTGAGAAAATTCGATATCCGGCATTTGACTGTGCTTACATAGCAATCGGATTAGGTTCTGTGTTCGAATCGCCATCCAGCACAGACGTAATGTTGTTCCAGGTTTGTTACTTGGGAATGAAACCATATTTAACATATTTCGTGTTCAGTTAACAACAGTTGCCGGTTTGGAGTTCCAGTCCAGTACAAAAATTTTCGTCACGAAATATGAAGTTCTGATTTGCTAACTGATATTGACTGAAACGGTGTTATATCACATCACTTAAGGGATAGTCAGCAATGACGATCAGTGCTGTAGACAAATCTCGGTCACGCACAAATATTTTTAATGTCACTTTGTGTTAAATAACATGTCCGATAGGTGGTTTTCGAAGTGCACGTAGATTAACGTACCATCATGAGTACAGCGAAATTCCTACAGAGGGGTTAGCTGATGACGAGGACTCGACAAAGCAGCTGATGCTCTTAATCATGGTTTTTCTAAATGGTTAGTTCATTAATAAGTGCATGAAGAAGCACGCGCGATGTGAACGACCGTTAATGGATTATTGAAACATCTTCCAGGTAGCAAGAATACATCAACGGTTGATGTGTTGGGGCTACGGGCATTAGTTGTGTCATATACCACTGAGAGTAGTAACACATCACGAATGTCACTTATTGTAATAAATTTGAGTTAAGAAGCATTAATGTCTGTTGCAGATGTTCCCTGACATTTTTAAGACCATGGTATTGATTTATATATGGAGCTATTGTCGTACAGAGGAGTGTTTTCTAGTGGTCACTTGTAGTACAATTTTTTACCGTCAGATGACTGTACTGAAACGAGATTGGAGTATCTGCAAGATATTTAGGTTATGTGGACTGCATGGAACACAGTTCAGGACATTGAGATACTTTTGGTCATTTTTCATCCACAGCTCATATTTCTGGTTCTCCAACTTAGATGAGCACATTCACGAGTAGTACTAATTATTGGTTTCTCTTCTTCTGTGATGTAACGGCCTTGCCGCAGTGGATACACCGGTTCCCGTGAGATCACCGAAGTTAAGCGAAGTCGGGCGTGGCCGGCACTTGGATGGGTGACCATCCAGCCACCATGCGCTGTTGCCATTTTTCGGGGTGCACTCAGCCTCGTTATGTCAATTGAGAAGCTACTCGACCGAACAGTAGCGGCTCCGGTCAAAGAAAACCATCATAACGACCGGGAGAGCGGTGTGCTGACCACACGCCCCTCCTATCCGCATCCTCAACTGAGGATGGCACGGCGATCGGATGGTCCCGATGGGCCGCTTGTGGCCTGAAGACGGAGTGCTTCTTCTATGATAATAGCAATTCACGCTATTGATAACGGCGTAGCCATGGGGAATGCTTAAAGGCTGTGGCAGTGGAAATTGAGTGGAATGACCCATACCAGGCCATAACACCACATCCTTCTGTGAGCTGACGGGGGTGGGACTACATCATCATAAAGGGGAGAAGTGTAAGTAATTTATTCTTATTGTAGAATAACTTTTACACTAGCATTCAATACTTGTGAGAGGTTTCTGTTTCCTCTGCGCACTTGATAAAGGAATCGTCGTAGGGAAGGGGGAGGAGGACATAGATATGTTGCTAAGAGGCAGCACATTCGTATTGAGCAATGTGAGCACAGATGAATTTCTGCATAAGTAACAGAAGTTATTGCTGTTGACACTTGCATAAGATTCTTGTTTTCGAAATATTTACGCACAGACACACACACAACACACACACACACACACACACACACAAGACACTTATCAGTGTCGTTTCTTCTTAGTTGCGTGCTGTCTGGAGGCAACTTTGTGATGGCAACAACACTGTACTCTATCGCATCAGTGATGTGTCCTGGGCCACAAATGCCACGACCAGGTCCATCAACATTTCCAGGTACAGTACCTTCACCACATCTGGGGCTGTCAATGCTGTGCTTTCCACATCCAGAGCCTCAACCTCCCCTGGGACCATCAATGCTGCATTCCATGCGATTGGGCAATCAACGCCACCTTCATCTCAACTGTCCACAGCTAGTTAGTCACCATCCGACTAACAACAGCTCCCTTGAAATTAAACTGTGTGCCGGACCGAGACTCAAACTCGGGACCTTTGCCTTTCGCGGGCATGTGCTCTACCAACTGAGCTACCCAAGCACGACTCACACCCCGTCCTCACAGCTTTACTTCCACCAGTACCTCGTCTCCTACCTTCCAAACTTTACAGAAGCTCCCCTGTGAACCTTCCACACTCCGCTGCAGAGTGAAAATCTCGTTCTGTAAACATCTCCCAGGCTATGGCTAAGCCACGTCTCCGCAATATCCTTTCTTTCAGAAGTGCTAGTCCTGCAAGGTTCGCAGGAGAGCTTCTGTAAAGTTTCGACGGTAGGAGACGAGGTACTGCCGGAAGTAAAGCTGTGAGGACCGTGGGTGAGTCGTGCTTGTGTAGCCCAGTTGGTAGAGCACTTGCCCGCGAAAGGCTAAGGTCTCGATTTCGAGTCTTGGTCCGGCACACAGTTTTAATCTGCCAGGAAGTTTCATATCAGCGCACACTCCGCTGCAGAATGAAAATCTCATTCTGGAAGCAGCTCCCTTGCCCATTCCATCATTTTAGGACCGCACTAGGTTTGCTGAACCCCTGATAAGGTGAAATTAGGCCCACTATACAGATAACGTTAATTTCTGTCAACATTTAACCTTCTATTTCTGGAGCTACTGACGATACCACTACCAAATTTTTACCAAATTAACCTCTGGATGTATTTATTGCATTGATCTTTAATGGAGACGGTATACATATTAGAGGTTGACTTTTTTTTATATCCCTACATCTGTTAGAAAAAGAAAAGAACTGCGTTGTATACAACACAATATCAATTACGTCACTCTCAAAACACTAATTGCATACCCATATAATCAGCTTCACTATATGCATAATTTTTAATGTGTTTTACCTTTATATGTGTATTATACCGTGAGAAAATTCAGTTTTGAGATAATTCATATTAGAACAGAAAATCTATTGAAACGCATATATCTTCATCAAAAACTGGTTAAAATCATCCAGCGTAGTAGTCTGATCCTTCGTTTTCACCCAACTTCTTTCTTCTTCTCTTCTTCTCTTCTTTCTTGCCTTCAAGGTCATTTGACGAGCAGAAATTTCAGAATTCTGTGCTGTTAACTGGTCCTACGTTTCCAATGTTCTTGCTGTATTTTGTCCTACATTTATTCCCAGTTGATCCAAGACTTGTATCCTTCCAGAATCACAACCACTGCTTCACACAAATCTTATCTTAAAGTTTCTGTGCCTATAAAATATTTTTTGATTCTGATTACACAAAATTTTGTTGAAGTCCTCGATATTATTTTATGTTTTCCCATGAAATTATTTCTTTTGCAAAAAGGATTTGATAAATGTCTGAACATTGTCTTAGTAGCCTCTGTTACTGTTTCTGGTAAAGAATGTTTATATCTTAGTGCATCTAGTTTACCAACCGCCTCTGCTATTCTATACTTAAACCATTTATCTGGTGCAGGTGGTCGAAATTGATATACAGGGTTAATGTCTGTGGACATCCTGTGAAAATATGTTGCCCACGTTACTCTTCTCATGTATCCCAAATCATATGTTTTCTCTAATACTGTTTGCCATAGGATTCCTCAAATTCATCAGTAACTTTAGCAGTAAGCTTTCCAGCGTATTTAAAATCCGATAATTTGGTGTTACTAAATTTCTATTTCAGCTGACGAACGCGAGCTCCTATAATTTTTTTAATGGCCTACACGTTAAAGCTTGTGATAGATTTATCGTAGGGTTTGATTTTTATAACAGCTTGGAAGGATTTTCAGTCTCCATCTCATAGGAATTTTATATAACGAACTCCTCGTTCAGACTGTCAGTGACGAAAAATAGCCGTGGAAGCTGCTACCTTCATACTGCCACTTGACCCATCTTAGTTCCTTGTACACAGAGGCCTATGGAGACAGCTTTTCTCTTCATTATCACCTACTAACGTACACCTCTAACAATATTTGGTGCGAATTACTTACAAAATATATTAAAGTCTGTATGCATCAGTTTATTACAAAAATTATTCATCAGTACTTTTTTAAGTTGAAATACAGTACAAAAAACTAAATTCAACTTTTTTTTGAAAAATTTGAGGTCTGACTTGATCTAGTAATCCACGTTTGCAGGCGCATTTGGGTACCGGATTTCGTTTGTTCACAAAGGCAGCGCTAATGCAGGCGACTGTGACTCACACCTTTTCCAAAACATGTGTCTACCTGTCCTGGAAAGTGGACTCTCAAAAGTTCGGTACGCTGCCATTATGTGTGGTGCAATACTATGCTGTCAAATAATATACCTTTCAAAGAAGACGGTAATGGCGAGCAAGATAAATAAATTCTCTACATTTGCGTAGAAAATGGCTTCATATCGCTGGCCGACTTAGTCGATGAGTTGTGTGACTATTCCTAGTGGCATACTAGGTCATTTTTCCAAAATTCAGGAAAGATGGTCTGGTAAGGCAATCTGCCATGTACAAGGTGTTTACAAATGAATATCGGGGTTTTAACACTTTATAATATTTATTATATTAAACTTACAGTTATGAATGATATGTCAAATGAAATAGCAGCTCAAACAGTTTTGCCAAGAACCTTATAAATCTTCAATGTGAGCACCACTTGTCACACGGCACACATCAAGTCTATAGCCGAGTTCTTCCCAAACGTTGATAAGTCTGTCTTCAGTGATTGTAGCAACAGGTGCTTCAATCCGGTTTCATAATTCAGGGAAGTCTGCTTGTAGCGGAGGCACGTACACACGGTCCTTGATGAAGCCCCAAAGGAAAAACATCGCATCGCGTTATGTCGGGTGAACGTGGAGCCCATGCAAAGATAGCCATGTCATTGAGCCCCTTGCGGCCTATCCAGCGCTTGGGTACAGTAAAGTTCAAGTGCCGTGTGACAAATGGTACTCACATTGAACATTTATAAGGTTCTCGGTAAAAGTGTTTGAGATGCTCTTTCGTTTGACGTATCATTTATAACTGTAAGTTTAATGTAGTAAATATTATAAACCATTAAAATCCCGGTATTCATTTGTAAACACCCTGTACTTCAACTCAGTTGTGCCCTCATATGTCTATGACCCATTAATGGGGGTATAGCTATGTCAAGTTTTCAAATTATACAGCCAATACGAAGGATCTATTAAAGTCCAGAATTTCAAACAATGGTTGTGCTTTCCATGGTCGATACTGGCTTGCAAAAGAAATTACAGCAAAAATGCAATTGCATCTGAGCACATATAAGATCTTTATTTATGAAAATATATAGTACAATTACCAACAAACTTTACATATTCACAAACACCTTTACCATTAATCCAAATAAATACAGGTTCGTTAGGATTGAGTTTTCTTTTGTTACGTGTATACAATACAAGTAGAGACGTAGAATCATAAGCAGATTTACGAAAGTCTTTATTAGCAAGTTCAAACATATGGTAGATACGATAGGCAATGACATCTCTATCATGAAAACTTTCAAGTCCAGGAACACTTGACACTCCACTACCACCTCTTACTATGGCAACGGTGAACCATCCATTTCCATGTGAGAATGTATCGTTAATATCCAAGCTAAAATTAGGAGAACATCCATTAAATACACAAGGTCCATCGACGAGAGCGCGGGCTGCAACACTCTTCACTGGAATGAAATTCTTCTTGTCCCCAACTGTTGTAGTAAGTTCGACGTTATCTATGGTTCTGTAAACTGTTGTACGACGACGACGTCGATATCTCCTGTAAGGCATGTTGGCAACTGATGACGACTTTGGGGTGAAACAGAAATATACTATGCACTACAGAAATCTCCAGCACTGTCTCAGTTTCTCAAGTGATACTGTACATTTGCTAGCTGTTATTTTCGAGACATTATGGAATGAATGCATGAGCAAATATATACTAGATCCTGTTTCTATCACACTTGGATGGGATTTCGTTGGGCGCCATCTTGGAGAAGACATGTAACAACATCGAATTACTTACCGATGTCGACATGCAGCTCTTTTTCAAAGATAGGATCCATGGGGCACTTCGCCAATTTGTCCATAGCCATGCCAAGGCAAATAACCCACAAGTGAGCGAGCATTTTAATTTATTTTACAGTTTAAGTTACATATTGTATGTGGATGTTATCAACTTATTCGAGCATCCTATGCAATATTCTTTGCCTGTTGGAGGGTTTCTTTGGCTGTCCGATAGCGAAACGATCAGACTAGATAAATTCATGTATGTGAGACTGGACTGTGGTGTAGCATATGTCGTGAAAGCAGAATTGAGATATCCTAGTAGTTTGCATTGCATGGTAATTGCCACTATGTCTGGAGCACCTAGTTCCAGACAACAATTCCATCCCGAAACTGATGACGACTTTGGGGTGAAACAGAAATATACCATGCACTACAGAAATCTCCAGCAG
Organism: Schistocerca americana; assembly: GCF_021461395.2. Taxonomy (NCBI): domain Eukaryota; kingdom Metazoa; phylum Arthropoda; class Insecta; order Orthoptera; family Acrididae; genus Schistocerca; species Schistocerca americana. Next base: position 564,292,107 of record NC_060130.1, read on the forward strand.
TGTCTCAGTTTCGCAAGCGATACTGATTTGAATCACACTGGTTGGATGACTATAGTATTGTAAATACTGAACAGAGGTCTCTTGTGATGTGTAACTTAGAATTCTTTTTAAGTTTATGAATAATGTTATTTTCGGAAATACAATGGAGAATTTGAAAAATCATAGTGAATTCTACATAGTTTATCTCTGGGACGGGCGTTACAGCACAGAGGTTTATATCGTCTGGCTAACTTTTAGATGGGCCAAAATGTTCTTTCAAGGGTTAGACGCTAAGAAGAAGCTAATGTTTCGATAGAATTCACAAAACCTTGTCCTGTTAGTATGTGCATATTAGACTTCTCAAAACTTCGCATGCACCAGTTTCATTATGAATTTGCTGAATGTTACTTCTCAGACCTGAAGTTACATTGTATGCATACGGAAAGCTTCATCTGTTATGTGAAGGGCTGCAATCCATATGAAGTAATAATATGTCGCCCTGATGCGTTCGACACATCTGGATATGCAGCCAATAATGCTTATGGTATAAAGCCAGCTAACGTGGACGTTATCGCCCTAAGGAAATGCCAGGCGAAGGTGTGGCGGTTTTGGAGTTTGTAGGAGCCAAATCGAAAATGTTCAGATGCTTTACAGCAAGAGGTGCCACCGGATGACAGGTGAAGGGTGTCAATTGTGTGGCCTCAGTGGCTCTCACGGTTGCTGACTACAAGGCTTGCCTGTGTGGTGGAGTAGATGCTCTGTATATAGTGCTCCAAAAAAGCATTGACTCACGAGACCATGTGGTAGACAATATTTTGCACGCGCATGAATGTATCTCGAATAGCTTTTGAACTATTTGCCGTCGTGTAAGTAGGTGTGCGTTTATGTGTGTGTGTGTTTGTGTGTGTGTGTGTGTGTGTGTGTGTGTGTGTGTGTGTGTGTGGGCTGGCTACAATCTCAGGATGTGCGTACGTGAGTATGTATTGTAAAACTACTTATTTTTCTTTCACTGCAAGCTGTTCCAGCATTATTAGTGCTAGATATGTTTTTATTCGTCTTACACATAAATAATCTCAGTTATTAAAGAAGAATGAACCATCCTTATTTAATATCCAATCATCTGCATTAAAAATGTGAAAAAAGTATTGTGTCAGCTATGTCACAAATGATAACAGTAAAAAAGTTTCTGTTGAAATAGCTACATCAAAGAATGTTAACTATAACAGATTTCAGAAAAGACTGACAAAGCAGTCATACTAGTTTTAGTGTAAAAGAGTTTCCAGTGATTATTAAATAGCATTGGTGTGAAAAGTATTAAGTCATTATTGTTGTAGTTCCTACCAGAGATGAATATATCTCTGTGTTTCCTAATAAATGTTATGTGTGTCTGTAGAAAACAAGAATTATAGTAAAAATATAGCTAGCGAATAAACAAGAAATTAATTGGTTATCAGATATAGCCATTTCTAATTCCAAATTCCTTTCGTTTTGTTAAAGAATAGATCAAAAATTGGTAGTTCCTTTCAATGAAAAATTCACAGTGTTCATGCCACTAAATTCTGGATTTTCAGTCAATAAGACCGCATTGAACTCTTTACTAGAGAACATCCTCACCCACTCACATTATATGTCAATTTCACACTGCACGTTACTGAGTATACCATCGCTTTATTAGGTGAGTTGTGCCATCTTAAATTCCCCCTCCTCCACCCCCACCCCCGAAATGAGTGGTGCCAGTGTCGGTGCAACAGGAGCTCAGGACCTTATAGTTCTGGAAAAAGAGTTGCTTTATGACCTGTTGCTGTGATATATCACCAGTGCACTGCTGTGTCGCAGACTCAAAGTTGAAGGAAGTATCAGGTGTTAGAAATCTGAGGTCTGATATATGAGACAGGTGCTGTGGAAGCTCAATTGGCTCCCATAAATCTTGTGGGATCGTAATCATTAAGGTTCAACAGCACTCTGGGAGAAATAATAACAAACAAGAAGCAGATACAAGTTATAATAATAGTAATGAGTAATGAGAGAAGATGGAACGATTATACTAAAAGTCGAATAAGGGTCTCCTTTTTTCTGTCCTCCCAGGCAACAGTGGCTCAGCTCTGTTGCTCCTGAATTTGTTACGGCTGCTGCTGACACTTTCTGGTGCTGATCAATCGGCGTACGAACCTACCATCATTTGACCATCCCACACACTCCGCTATGAATGATACAGTAAGTAGCATCGTTGGTGTAGAGAAACAATTGAATGAGTTGAAAGGAAATAAGTAACCAGGTCCTGATGGAATCCCAGTTCCGTTTTACAAAGAGTACTTGACAGCAATGGTCTCTTACTTAGCTCGGATTTATCGAGAATCCATCACCAAGGACAAAGTGTCAAGTCTCATTTCTAACATAATAAATTTCCTTGAGAGGGAAAAGCTTCTGTGCCCAAATCATTACTGATTTAGAAAGCATCTCTCGTGCAACGGCCCTTTTCTCACATGAGATCCTGTGAGCCTTTGATGAAAGGCAACAGGTAGATTCTATATTCTTAACTTTCTGTAAAACGATTGACGCTGTGCCACACTCCCGACTGCTAACGATGGTATAAGCATGTAAAATAGGTGAGTGGCTTGCAACCTCTTAAGCAACAGAACACAGTACGCTGCTCTCGTTGGCGGTACCATCAGGACTGCAGCAGGGAAATGTGACAGGACACCTGTTGTTTTCTATATACATAAATGATCTGGCAGACAGAGGTAAGCCGCAGTCTGCTGCTGTTTACTGATGATTCTGCGATGTATGGGAAGGTATAATCGTTGAAAGAGCGTAGGAGGATGCAATATGAGTTAGACCAAATTTCTAGTTAGTGCAATGAATGGCAGGTAGCTGTAAAAATAGAAAAATGTAAGTTAATGCAGATGGGTAGGAAAAACAAACTCATAATGTTCAAATATAGTAATAGTAGTGTGCTGCTTGGCACAGTCGCATCGACTAAATATCCAAGCATAACGCTGCAAAGCAATATGAAACGAAGTAAGCATGTAACAACAGCAGTAGGAGAAGCCAAATTGTCGATCTCGAATGATTGGGAGAGTTTTAGGAAAGTGTGTTTCATGTGTAAAGGACACCACAAATAGAAAACTAGTGTAATCCGTTCTTGAGTACTTTTGGAGTGTTTGGGATCAACAACAGATTGGATTAATGGAAGACAGTGAAGCGGAATGTCAGAATTGTTACTGGTAGGTTCGAGCAACTCATATTATGGAGATGCTTCAGGAGATCAAATGGGAAGCGCTAGAGGGAAGGTGATGCTCTTTTGGAAGAGCACTATTGAGAAGTTTAAAGAACCGGCTTTTGACGCTGACTGCAGAACGATTCTACCGCCACCAACGTACATTTCACGTAAGGAGCATGAGGATAAAATTAGAAAAACTTGGACTCATATGCATATATATAATAAGTCGTTTTTCCTTCACTCTTTTTGCTAATAAAAACAGAAGAGGAAATGACTAGTAGTGGTGCAAGGAACCTTCAGCCATGCACCATATCTTGGCTTCTGGAGTGTGTATGTAGATGTAGGTACAAAGCACAGATGTTAACTCCATCTCATCATGTTGAATATTCAAAGCAGGGGTGGTAGTGTGTTGAGGGGGGGGGGAGGTTTGGTGGTGGTGGGTGACCAATAGGAATGCACAACATGACTCAGAGAGGGGAGTCTGTCATTTCAAAATCAAAAATTATTTTAATTAAAATTAAACTTTCATAAAATGAACGGAAATGGTGGCAGCCATTTTGGATCATAAATTATGGTCATTAAGGTAATAATTACGAGATTAGGCTAAAAGGACTTGGCCATTACGTAACGCGAATGTCAACAAATCAGATAAAACAAGTTAACCGTTTATTTACATTAGGGTAGTAAAGTATTTGGTTTATTTACGTAAGGACGCTACACTAAGTGGAATACATAACGAGAACAACTACTCTATGAGCCAGTATGGCCACAAGTCTACAACTGCCATGTCTCAGATTCTCAAGATTGAGTTAAGACGCAGTGATTCCACTCCAAAATAAAGGAAGATGTCTGGCGTAGATTAACAAAATGTACTACGTTTGCTATATCTCGATAAATACTTCAGTTCTTTTTAGCTTTTTACTGGTCCACAAAGATAATTTACTGATGGAGTGTTGTTAAAAGTAAGAAAACTAGCGACAAAACTGCCCACCGAGAGATAAAATTTGATCTCAGTTATTTAAATAAACAACAATGTCAATATTTTGCCAAATGCAGCTAACTTAGCTAACCCATTTACACTTACTGATTAGACTATAACTTTTAATTCGCCTTCGCATGCTTCTTTGGGCTGCGACTAACGATCTTTCCCATCGAATGGAGACAATTACATTATTTTCACGAGTTTTTGCAAGTTTGGTGCGCATCCAGCAAAAATTACGTTTCTATGCAACTAAATAATCAAGCTGAATTTCTGATTTGCATAGAAAGCAGAAATTTAGTTTGATAACTGCCGTCAACAAACGATAGCTGTCATTTTGGAAACGTGGTTGTTTCAGACATGAAGTAAAATGCAGTAAAGAATTATTCCCTTTGCTTTAATTAATTTAGAAAATGCCAAGCATTGGCTATTGGAAGTATGTTCCTGTTCTATGTAGGATATTGTACCATCTGATAGAATATCATACAGTTAGTGTCAGCTCTGTACGAGCAATTTTCAGTTTTAGCATCGCTGTTCTTATATCGGAACTCCGTAATTTCCGATAGTGACAATGCAGTCGGGAACAGTATCCCATATCGGTCCATTTTTTCCTCTCAGCGCCCTGCTCTCACATCAACTTCCCCCCCATCCCCCCCGCCGCACACATTTACTCATGTACACTACACTTACAAGATTTGTGTACTTTTCTCGTCTGAGTGCTATTAACAGTTTACCATTACCGATGAATCTTGTTCTTGCATTATATGCCCGTTATTCAGAAAGACATATAATTCACTGTGGTTGTTGTACAGCATCACTGTTTCTTATCAGAATGATTTACTTCACTGCAGTTCTCTTACACATTAAAATAATTTCATTCTTTAATTAAGCCAATAAACAGAAATATGAAGTGAGCCTCGCCATTGCTCATTAAGTTTTTAAAACTTTTTCAGATTTATCTTCTTCCCATCACCTGGTGGTCTAAATAACTCAGATTTTAATTTATTTGCAATTTACAGCTTTAATTGAGTGTTGTCTTCGAATGTAGTTTAAAACTCTAACACGGAGCAATTATGAAGCAGTTTGAATGTAACAAGAGGTATGTAATTAAAAGCTCTATTGTATGTGAAGCTTCTTTTCAACACCAGTTTTGTTATTAACTGAAGGGTTATATCATTTATTTACATGTAACAACAACTTAATAAACATTTAAAAGGTATTTGTTATTGCCTGAAGAATGTTTCCTAACAACCTAGACATGAAACTGTTCACAGATTAGGACGAATTGTGGCAGTGTTTAGTCAATTTATATTCATCGACAGCTTACAAGATTATGTTGGACAGTAGCTGCAGCGAAACTCTTATTTAGATAGAATTTCAAGGAAGTGAATAATTGTATACTTCAGAAATAATTTTAATGCTTTTCTATTTATTTTTTCTTACATGTACAATACATAAATTTAGCAAACAAAGACATTTTATTTTTACAGGTTTTGTGCGGTGTGTGATGCAAATATTTAGTCATTCAATACACTAGCAACTAAAAAAAATCAAGCTTCAAAATATCTATTGTCCTATGGTTCAGTTGGCTTTGCATAAGAACACTTTTCATGTTGAGAATTGCAACACAAACTTAAAATGTTGTCCATACTCATAACTATAGTTCAAAATGCAACAATAGACAGAAAATCAACACTTTAAATGCCAACTGTAAATTCAGAGTCACCACAAAAAGTCTTTATTTAACAACGCCCTGATAATTATCCCTTCAATGCTCAGTGAATTCACTTAATATGTAACAACAGGAACGATGGAAATTTCGAAATTAAATTCATTAACATTTCAAATAAGTCATCAGAAACTACATTCCGTAAACATACTCTCGAAGATGAAAGGTACACTACAGTGGACGTGTTCACAAGGACGTAGTTCAGATCGTAAAACTTGTATGTCCAGTTAACTGTTATCATAGTAAATAGTAAATGGTTATCACGAGTTACGCTACACTCATCAAAATTACGAATACTGTCACTGACATAACTGACTGTACTGAAATTCTTCAACTAACGGTGGTCGAGTCACTGAAAATAGTTATCACTTGAAGTGTTGACACCAGGTGTCCACATACTTGAGGACACAACACTAATTATTCTCTTCACGAGAGAGCAGATCTCGTAATCTTATAACGGGCTCTTCGGAAGTAGAAGCCTGAGATGTGGAAGGTTGACCTGCTTCACGAGGTTCAGCAGTGTGAGGAGAAACTGCTGTGCGGTCGCCTCGTCTATGTTTCCTGCAGTATTTGAATCCAATGCTGATCAAAATGAGAGCTACTACCGCCCCTAAGGTGATAGACATTGTCTTGAGCATTCTAACATGTAGTTTGTACAACATTAGTAATTCGTCAGGAGAAGATCCAGTGTATGATGGATAATGGCTTTTAGTTTTGTAGCCATCCACTGCTTCGTCCTTAGAGATAGTTGTAGTGTTTTGTTTCGCTGTTGTGTTATATGAGGTCTCTTCATTAGTTGGCGTAGTCGTTGTGACATCTGGCTCGTCACACATCAGCGTGCGGTTATCATTAATACCTGCCAGTATTTTGAAAATCGCTAGAAATGACATCGTGGAGTGCTTTTCCTGGTTGGTACCAAGGTTGGTGCCCTTACATTTATTGATTTTCAATGTGATATTACTATCGTTAACAGGCTGTGGGAACGATGGTGTGGTAGTAGACTCATCTTTATTAGGTTCCGGACTCAAGGTGATATTTGGTCCATCACTGTGCTCTTTAATATTTCCACCATCCGCAGGCACGGTGACTGGCGTTAGTGGTGACATGGTGGTAAGGTTATCTTCCGGATACACGGCAACTGTGGTACCAGTGGAATCACATTCCTGCTGTGTGCAATTTTCATCATCTGCCTGCTCTGCCACTGGCACTGATGGTGAAGTGCTGGTAGGCAAAATATCGTGAGATGACGAAGGCGTGTTAGTGTCGAGTTCACCAGCCTCTTCCATGAAATTCTTGGTGCCAGTGGGTGGCGTAAAGTGTTCAGCCGGGGGTGTAGTTGGTTCCATACCATCATAGTCGGTCTGCAATGTTGTGGCGGTGGATTCAACATTCTTCTGCGTAAGACCCTCGCCATCATTAGGAATCGTCAACAGCTTTACTGGCGGGATGGTGGTCATTCCAACACCATGAGCTGACGAGGCAGGTACAGCGCTGAAATCATCATCCTGCTCACCGGACTTCTCGGTAACAGTGCGGTGTATGAAGTCAACATACTGTGGTGTGGTGCTCACTTCAGCATCATTTTCGCTCTCGAATGCTACAGTGGTGTTTTCTCCTTCCTGCTGCGTGTCACTCACATCGATATTTGAAATAGTGAACAACTTTGTTGGGGAGGTGGTAGTAGTCACGATTTCTTGAGCTGACGAGACCGTGGCAGTGTTGAAATCATTGTCCTGTACTGTGGAATTCTTGGTACTAGTGCGCAGTATGAAATCATCATACTGTGGTGTGGTGGTCACTTTAGAATCATATTCGACCTCGAATGTTGTGACGGTGAGTTCCCCATTTTGTTGCGTGCCACTCACATCATTATTCGCGACAACAGACAACGTTGATGGTGAAGTGGCAATTATTCCAGTTTCTTGAGCTGATGATTCAGTAGTAGTTATGAATTTCCCATCGTGTTCATTGGGATTATTAGTACTGGTGTGTGATGTGATGTGTTCATAGTGAGGTGTGGTTGACACTGCATCATCATAGTTAGCTTCAAATGTTCCAGCAGTGGTTTCAACGTTCTTCTGCTTGAGTCCGTCTTCACCACCAAGAACTGATGGTGAGATGGTGGGTGTTCCAGTTTCCTGAGACGACGAGGAAGTAGTAGCTTTGAATTCATCAACATCCTCCTTGAAATTATTTGTATCACTGCGTGGTATGTAGTCCACACCCAGGGTTGTAGTGGTCTTTGCATCATTGTGATTACTGGCCTCAACTTTTGTGTCGTTGGGCTCACCATTCTGCCACATGACCTCATTTTCATCTGGAGTCATGAATGATGTCGATGGTGATCTCATGGATGTCTCAACATCCTTAGCTGGTGAGGTTCCACCCTGCTCCTTGAAGTTTTTGATATTAGCAGGAGGTGTGAAGGGCACATATTGGGGAGTGGTGATACCATCTTCATAGTTGTCCTCTAATGTGGTGCTCTGCGATTTGTCATCCTGCTGTGAGTTATTCTCAACCTCTCCAGGTGTTGTGAACGACGCTGATGGTGACATAGTGGGTGCTTGACTGTTGGTTTCAGTGTGAGGTACGAAGCTCACGTACGGATCTTCGTAATTTTTACTATCATTACGCTGCATTAACTCTCCTTGTTGCGATGGCAAGGTGTGCACGTGTCCATAATCAGTCTCAGTGTCTTCCGTATTCTGCTGCAGGAGGTTTTCATTGCCACTCGGTAGTGCAAACGGTGATGTGGAGGTTGGCTGTAACTCGGGGACCGATGGAACCGCTGTAGCGTCATCACCGAGCTTCAATGACCCTGAAAAAGCGCCAGTAGTCGATCTGTTTTGGATACTCGTTGGCGGTGTAGGAGTAGATTCACCGCTCTCAGGCGCAGAATTCCCGTTACTAACAAGACTTGTGGAATGTGACATCATCATGTAACCTTCATCTTCTTTAGCAGCTGTGGTCATGTCCCTGAAACAATGGAAACAAAAAATTATCAAATTTTGAATTTTTCTGCCTGGACTCTTTTTCTCAGTTAACACAAAAATTAAATAAAAGTAATAATTAGATGTGTTTCAAATGTAGGAGAGCAATAACATAGAGTTACAAAGGCAAAAGCGACACTTACACTTTGCGTTGATCTGTTATCTCTTCTTGGACAGAATCAGCTGTACCTGTCGCATTTTGAGCTGACAGCTGACTTGTTATCGGTAGAGCTGAAACAATAGAGTGACAATAAATCTAGTGTCCATCAGTGATTTCTGATCGGTTAAGCACATTTGGGACCACTATACAACTAGACAATTTCATAACTGAATCTCTGTGACAGATGCGTTACATTTACTCACAGTTAAGTGTAAAGATACTGAACATAAACAAATATACGACGAAATGAAATAACGATTCGTAGCTGAATGCAATATCAGAACCTACAAAGACTTTCTGAGAAATTTACTACAATTCGTTGGCATTTGATACACTGTGTAAGACATTTTTGTCATGAATGGAAAGAGATGCGGAAGACGTGTACCAAGTTCGCTCTGATATCGGACATTATTATTTTGTAGTAGTTTTTCGAAGATTGTTAGTTATTTCTCTAGCGTGCACATCGAATCACAAGCCAACTGTATGGATAGGTGCATTTTCGTCTTGAAAAATTGTGTCAGTGTTTGAGAAACAAATCGTAGCATTAACTTGTACAGCATTATCGCCTACATCAAATCAGGTACAGAGAGAAATGCATATTACACCGCTGTGTGCACTGAAGATAAACTTCTTCAACTGTAAAAACAAGTGACAGTCACACAGGGAAACTGATTAAAGATTCAAAACAATCTTGTTTCCTGACAAAAAATTTAATTATCTTATTAACTTTAATTGAAAATATGAAAAATATGTCATAAAATTTATCATTTTTGCCTCCTAGAAATACGAGTCCAATTTCAAATAACGCTTTGATGAAATTGTTCTCGCAAGTGGCGTTCTTTCGTTGTCACCTTTAATACTGTAGAAAGTAGTTAACAACAGAGATGACTGAAGCCTTAAGATGCTGATTTATTGGTTCCTACACACGAAAGTATCTGTAAAACTTCATAACGTACCCCTATGATTCAGGATTATTTTAGATCATAAATTCCTGTTAATCATTTGAATATATACATCGTTAAATGCCGTTTTGCGTTGTTTATAGCAAGTACGTTCGGCAAACGGTGAAACAAAAGCCCAGTACACAATTTCTGTGTCATGTATACTAAAAAAACCGAATAAGTGGACATTACCCATTGGAGGCGTCTATATCGATGTGTCAATACATGCAGAGAAATATAGCCTATTCTATATTCTATCTCCAAACGAGAAACATATTGGTGAAGCTCTTATTATGCGCGGCATGCGTGAAGAAATTTACGATGTGTGACAGGTGAAAAATAAACAAGCTACGGTGATAACTGGAGGGAAAGACGATGTTTAAATGTGCAACAGAAACGTGCAAAGCGAGCTCAAAATAACAATGATGGTTCAACATCGAACGAAGTGCAACGATTGTACCGCGAAGTTCGCCGAACATGAATGTCAAGATTGAAGCTGAAGTTACGGGTTGTATCCAAAGTTTATTGGATTTTTATTTAAAGAACAACTGACAGAGTGATTGTGTCATGTGACTAGAACATCATCAGCGACATTATTCCGCACACGTGGACGATTCACCGTGTTACTGCTGAGTGAGAAACATGAAAAAGCTATGAGCTGCATAGAGATAGCGAAAAATTTTATACATGGTGCCTTCACGTTGCACAGAGCTCAAAGTCAGTGGAAACGTTAAAGCGTTTGTTTCGATTGTTGAGTGTGTGTTTCAGATGAGGAGCGAACGTCTGTGGACGTTGACGATAACATGACAACATAGCTGAGAGAAATGAAAGATCGTGACATAAACGATTAGGTAAATTAATCATATGCACGTTGAAACTTAATGATGTCACTGAAATTTCCAACACACAACGGCTTTTACTGACAGGTCATATGTCATGAACGTAACAAGATTTACGAATGGGCGTCTTCTGCGAAACTATTTCATATTTCGATTGCACATTTCGAAAAATAATACAAACACTGGCCTACGTTAAGCACATAACAAATCAGAACGAGTTGTAGTAGATCGCTGTGATGGTAGACTACAGTGAAACCGAGAGTTAAATAGACACTCAATATAGCAACAGTATATTTATACAGAAAACGGAGTACTGAAGTCTGTTATCATTGCATCTTTGCATGCTAGATGTAAACCAAAATTTTATGAAATCAATAACAAAACATGTAATATGATTAAGAACAGCATACGATGAATGAGGGCCTGTTAATGTAATTTCAAGATTATTATTTTTGATGCTATTATGAGTAGGTACGACGATACAGTATCCCTTAATTGTGAAACGAAAGTGGCAAAGAACCTGTTGGTTCCACTGGGAAGAAAGATTTATCTGAAAAACTGGCCTACCACATTCGAAACACACGAAAACTTTCCAACTGAGCAACTATTATTTTTCCAGAAATAAATTATTTCATAACATGTCAGCACTAAATGAAACAGAGACGAATTATCAACACTCTAAATTAATAAACAACGCAAAATTGGTAACCAAGTCCGTGGTGAAGTAGCACGGTTGCGGAATTTAAACTCACCAACAACATACAGGATGACCGTCAAGCAAGTGATAATCTTCATGCTGGTAGTCCTAGTTGTCCTCGCGAGCACACGAAACACTCCTCCGGTCACTAGCAAACTGAATCGGCCACCGCTCGTGTGGCTCGCTTAAATAGGTCCCGGAGCGCTGTGGAGGGGAGGTCTCCGCCTCCCGAATATGTCAGCGAATGGAATGCGAGCTTCGTAACACGTCACCGCTCGCTGCTCAACACCTCACGCATGCCTCTGTCAGACGATAACCGTCACTTGAGCATTTGATATGATGAGTCAAGGGGCTACGAGAGATAACGCTAGCGGAAGGGAGTGGTTACGGGAAGGGCGGAGGGGGCACTACACTGAATCTAAAGCCTTTTCTCCAAGTAAACAGAATATGAGACTTTTCAGATGGTGTTCCTTACCTTTTATGTTCAGTTACACCTTTGGATCTTTATTTTTTATTTATTTGTCCTTTACATGAGGGCATTGATTACCTACTAAAACATTCCAGATTGATCGTCGAGAGTATAAAGGCAAGATGGAATGCTATCGATCGTATGTTGAAAGATTGCGAGTTTTGAGTCAAAAACACGTTTAATCCTTTTAGGTTAATGAGCATAGTCCCACAATTTATAATGAATGTGTGGTATCCAAGAATAACGATTTTGCTACGTATGCAAATTATAAATCTGTCTTAACCTCTTCACTGAACGCTAAATATTTCTTAACAATAGATTTGTGTAGATGGTACAGAATGGACGTACAAACATTTCTTGGTTTCAAGGCCTCACATAGTTCAATAGCTTAGCGCCCACTGCTTCGCTCGTGTAGACTGTATGTGCTACAGAGATGTTTTTTTGTTTATTTTTAATAGAAGTTTTATGTTATTCACAAACTGAAACGCCTTCCAAGCTCTTCACGCTTATTAAGGCATTATAAGCACTGTCTTTTCCGAACGTACTTCTGACCAAAAAAACGATTCTGACAGCTGAAGTCTAAAATGTTTGTTAATCGTGCCTTTTGCGCTCTTTCACAGATATGTCTGTAGCAGCTCTAATCTCCTATCAAATATTTCTTAATGTCTAACCGAGATATGAAATACCAGTTTTCATAAATTTAGTTTCAAAATTTTTTAATATAATGAAATAATTTCTTAAAAATTTTCATCCCATTTTGCACTTCCTTCGGAACTGGATTTCCAGAAACATTGAAACATGTGAAACTTCCTGGCAGATTAAAACTGTGTGCCGGACCGAGACTCGAACTCGGGACCTTTGCCTTTCGCGGGCAAGTGCTCTACCAACTGAGCTACCCACGTACGACTCACGCCCAGTCCTCACAGCCTTACTTCTGCCAAGGCACACTCCGCTGCAGAGTGAAAATCTCATTCTGGAATGAAACATGTGTTTGTTTTATTTCTGACTGAGAAGTCAAATACTAATTGTCATAGATGTAGCCTTAAAAACCCTTCAGTAGTTCTTCAGTGATTATTTATTTTCAAAAAAACTTCCACTCACTGTTTTCCTCCTTAGTGTTTGAATTTCCGTTATTTATGAAGCATTTATTTTTTTATTTTCTGATTGAGAAACCAAATACCAGTTTTCGTAGTTCTAGCTTCAAAACACCTTAATATCGACATAGTCTCCAAAGGCCTTTCATCCTCTGTTTCATCCCCTTAGGAATGCAATTTTGGACAATACCTTCTTGAACGATGCTTACAGTATAAGATCCACGTCCTGTCCCAACTTCCAGTTTGTATCCTTAGCAGTTTGGGCTGGGCGATTAGGAGTCAATGGATAAGTATGACCTCATTTCACCACATTAGGAGTAGAATTTCCAAAAACACTGAAACACATTTTTTTCATCTGTAACCAAGGAGCCACGAACCAACTTTCAAAGATTTCGCCTTAAAAATGATTTCGCAATGAAATATTTTCCTAAAACGTTTCACCCCCAATTTCACCCTCTTGGCGTTTGAATTTTCAAAAACAGTGACATGCGTATGTTTTATTTCTAACAGAGAACCCAGAGGCAAATTTTCATAGATTTAGCTACAAGAATGGTTGCACAATGAAATATTTCAATAAAAATTTTCATTTCCTGTTTTATCCCCTTAAGGTCTGAATTTCCAAAAACAATGAAACACTTTTTTTTTTTATTTCTAACTGAAAATCCGTATTTAACTTTTCGTAGCTTTACCTTTAAAAATGATTTCTTAATATAATACTTTCATAAAAAGTCAACCTATTTCACCCTCTTAGAGGTTCTGTTTCCAAAAACAGTGACATACGTATTTTTTTATTTGTAACCGAGAAGCCAGATACCAGTGTTCATCGATGTAGCTTTAAAAATTCTTTGGTAGTTCTTTAATAATAGTATTTTTCCAAAAAAAAGTGCTTTCACCCACTACTTCTCCCCCATAGCATTAAATTTCCAAAAATGCTGAAACACATATTTCTTTATTTCTGACCAAGAAATCAAATACCAATTTTCGTAGGTGTAGCTTAAAAATTGCCTTAATAGCGATGTTTTTCTGATAATGCTTCGTCCCCTATTTCACCCTATTAGATTTGTAATTTCGGAAAATCCCTTCATAAAAGACGCCTACAGTATAAGATCCACACCTTCCATAAATTTCAAATTTCTATCCTTAGCGGTTTGGGCTGGGCGATGATGAATCAGTCAGTCAGCATTCACCCTTTTATACACAGAGATTGCCAGTGTATTCTCATAGTTATATCATCCTGTTTAATGAACATCACTGTACCGTAGGATGTATAGCTCGTTACCTATTTAATATAACTGTAATCGACGATGGTATGGTTCGACATTGTTGCTGATTTCATATGGGTCAAAATTTTGTCACATGCTTGACAGGGATCTTCCAGTTAAATTACGTTTACGCTTAACTATCTAAAAGTATATAATGTACGGTTATGCAGTTTGAAAGGAACTCAACCACATTACTTGAAAAAGTTGTTTAATCCAGCATATCCATCCAATCAGTCTGACTATTGAGTAAATTTATTGCGTATTTTTACTAAAATAAAAATATTTCATTTATGTAGTGGCATCACTATACTAGTGTGCGAGATTTTCATGCTGGATTCCAATAAAGAACGACTGTGAAGATGAGAAACAGAGAAGTAGACATCGTCGGTGTAGCAAAGCAGGCTAAATAGCAGAATAAAGGCAAGGCCTCTGGTCCGAATTGTATACCAGCCAGGTTCCTTTCAGAGTATGCTGATGCAATAGCTCCATATTTAGCAATTATACACAACCGCTCGCTCACAGGAAGTGCCGTACCTAAAGACTGGAAAATTGCTGAAGTCACACCAATATCCAAAAAGGGAAATAGGAGTAATCCGCTGATTACAGGCCCATATCACTAACGTCGATTTACAGTAGGGTTTTGGAACATATACTGTATTCGAACATTATGAATTATCTCGAAGAAAACGATTTATTGACACAGAGTCAGCACGGATTCAGGAAACATCGTTCTTGCGAATCACCAATAGCTGCTTGGTTGGTTTGGGGGAAGAGACCAAACAGCGAGGTCATCAGTCTCATCGGATTAGGGAAGGACGGGGAAGGAAGTCGGCCGTGCCCTTTAAGAGGAACCATCACGGCATTGGCCTGGAGCGATTTAGGGAAATCACGGAAAACCTAAATCAGGATGGCCGGACGCGGGATTGAACCGTCGTCCTCCCGAATGCGAGTCCAGTGTGCTAACCACTGCGCCACCTCGCTCGGTTACCAATAGTTCTTTATACTCATGAAGCAATGAGTGCTATCGACAGGGTATGTCAAATTTATTCCATATTTTTAGATTTCCAGGAGGCTTTCGGCACCGTTCCTCACAGGCGTCTTCTAACCAAACTGCGTGCCTATGGAATGTCGCCTCAGTTGTGAAACTGGATTTGCGATTTCCTGTCAGGAAGATCACAGTTCATAGTAGCTGACGGAAAGTCATCGAGTAAAACAGAAGTAATATCCGGCGTTCCCCGAGGAAGTGTCACAGTCCCTCTACTGTACCTGATCTACATTAACGACATAGGAGACAATCTGAGTAGCCCTCTTAGATTATTTACAGACGGTGCCGTCAATTACCGTCTTGTAAAGTCATCAGATGACCAAAAAGAATAGCATAATGATATAGATAAGATACCTGCGTGGTGCGAAAAGTGGCAATTGATCATGAATGAAGAAAAGAGTGAATTTATTCACATGAGTACTAAAAGAAATCCGCTAAATTTCGATTACGCGGTATACCACACAAATCTGAAGGCTGTAAATTCAACTCATTACTTAGGGATTACAATTACAAGTAATCTAAATTAGAACGATCACATAGATGATGTTGTGTGTAGAGCAAATCAAAGACTGCGATTCACTGGCAGAACACTTAGAAGGTGCAACAGATCTACCAGAGAGACTGCTTACACCACACTTGTCCGCTCTATTCTGGAGTACTGGTGTGCGGTGTGAGATCCACATCCGGTGGGACTGACGGATGACATCGAAAAGGTTCGAAGAAGTACTGCTCCTTTTGTATTATCGCGAAATAGGGGAGACAGTGCTACAGGCATGATACGTGAACTGGACTGGCAATCAGTAAAACAAAGGCGTTTTTAGCTGCGGCGGAATCTTCTCATAAAATTTCAATCAATAGTTTTCTCCTCCGATTGCAAAAACATTCTATTGACACCTACCTACATAAGGAGAAATGATCATCACGGTAAAATAAGAGAATTCAGGTCTCCCACTGAAAAATTTAAGTGCTTGTTTTTCCCACGCGCCCTTCGAGAGTGGAACGGTAGAGACAGCTTGAAGGTGGTTCATTGAACCCTCTGCCCGACACCTAATTGTGAATAGCAGAGTAATCACGTAGATGTACATGCTGTAGTGGACAGTTCAGGTCGTCATTCACATTGCTACTAAGCATAAGCCCTTTGCTAACATGAATCGTTACACTTGATGTCCTAGTCCTCACTCCTGCTCTGTACTGCACATCGTGTCGAAAAAGGCGAAATTGAGTCGATTTCTTGGAAATTCACTCTCAGGATGGACATTCTGTACATCATTCTCTAACTTTATTGAGCATTCTACATACACGTCAACAGTGATTCTCCAGAGACCACGTAATGGTGAGTGGCAGTAGTACTTTCTCTACATTCCCTCACTTCCTTCTTCCATTTGTGAATGGCGTGTTAGACGAATGACCATCGATGAACCTCCGTATGAACTCTAATTTGTCTGATACTCATGCCCATGCTCATTTCGCGAAATGTTTATGTAACGAAGTCATATTTGAGTAAGTTTTCGTGGATCGCACTTCCTCGAAATTTGTACTATAAACCTCTTCTCGTCGAAAAACAAACCTCATGTAGTATCTGCCCCTTAGGTTCGACGACCTTTCCGTAACGATATCGCGCGTACTAAAAGAATATGTGCCAACGCACTGATGTGCTATAGAACTTCTCTATTGTACCGATTAAGGGTCCCAGACTAGCGAGAAAATACTCAAATATTGATCAGTAAGTGGTTTATAACCGATTACTTCCGTGGTTGAATTGTATTTTCTTAGGAAAAATACAATGATCGGTGCCTAATTTCTGCTTTTCCTACGAGCAGTTTTATGTTGTGTTATGTTAACCTGGGACCTAGAAACGACGGAGAGGCTCCGTCCCCGCCGCAGCCGCAGTGGTCCGCAAACCCACGACGACTACCGCAGTCCACTTCACCCCACCGCCGCCCCACACCGCACCCAGGGTTATTGTGCGGTTCGGCCCCCGATGGACCCCCAGCGAACGTCTCACACCAGACGAGTGTAAACCCTATGTTTGCGTGGTAGAGTAGTGGTGGTGTACGCGTACATGGAGAACTTGTTTGTGCAGCAATCGCCGACGTGGTGTAGCTGAGGCGGAATAAGGGTAACCAGCCCGCATTCGCCGAGGCAGAGGGAAAACCGCTTAAAAACCATCCACAGACTGACCGGCTCACCGGACCTCGACACAAATCCGCTGGGCGGATTCGTGCCGGGGACTGGCACTCCTTCCCGCCCGGAAAGCCGTGCGTTAGACCGCACGGCCAACCGGGCTGGCAAGCTATTTTAAGTGGGCGTTTCACATATGAACGGACACTCCTAGATGTTTTACAGTTGTTTCGGTTTCTATTGATTGGTCGCCAATATTGTAATCGAACTGCAGTCGGGATTTCTGCCTATTAATGCGCCGTAAGTTACATTTATTTACATTAAGATTGGTTGGTTGGTTTGGGGAAGGAGACCAGACAGCGTGGTCATCGGTCTCATCAGATTAGGGAAGGATGGGGGAGGAAGTCGGCCGTGCCCTTTCAGAGGAACCATTCCGGCATTTGCCTGGAGCGATTTAGGGAAATCACGGAAAACCTAAATCAGGATGGCCGGACGCGGGATTACATTAAGAGACATGACCAATAATGCACTAGCTTGTCTCGGAGGCCGTCATCCGTTGTGCGGCTTTTTGATGATGTACTTGTAATTGTAGTTAGAGGATCTGAGAGTTTGCCCATAAATGGCTGATCGGGAAAACTGTGAAAGACGACTATTAAACCCACTATTTTCTGAAAAGGGTAACAGCTGTCGTATCGCAGCTTTACAGCCCAACCTAACTGGTGCACTGAAGGAACAAACGCACGACACGCACAACTACTGCCAACGTAGTAGCAGCTGGCAACGAATTGACACTGCCCCTCCAGACTGTGCGCTTACATATTATGCACTCAGTCATAGTGCCGTATGTAAATAATTACCTTCCTACAACCGATTGGATTCTTTGCTACTCTTACGTCTGCCGTATTAAATCGTTTATTGTCGCATTATCGTAACAGCTTAATGTCACAATTATACTGTCGATCGCTTTTGCATTAGTCGTCGAGCGTCACGTATGAATCGAAAGCTATAAGCAGCTCATTATATTTCTCTCGGAAATTTCCTTAGAAAGATGTTTCGGCACTTCACACACGAGTCCATACCTAGTTTTCTGTTGAAGTTAAAGGTGAAATGTAACGAGTATGGCAATATCATACTTACAGTTTATTTCTTTTTTTTGTTAAAAATGGGACGTAATATTTTATTAATTATACTAGCTGGGACGCCCGGCTTCGCTCAAGGAGATAATATGAGATTGGGTGGCAGTTGGAATAAAAGAATAAACTTTAAGGTATAAGACATAAAAAAATTACTGAAAATGTATTCTCAGTATTTACAATACTTGTTTATAAACAAAATTTTTCATTTTGTTATCTGCGGTGTATGTATGTACAAATTTTTCAAATTTCCATTATTGTGTGAGTGAAACTGTCCTCGTTTTTGTCATCCCAGTGTGTACATCTAGCATCTAACGGTCCCAAAGATGTGGTATTTCGTGATGACTTCAGTAAATCTGATTTGTTTTGTCATAAAACTCGGGCTATGATGTCGTGTCGATGGATGGAGCTTGTTCGTATCTTAGTTGTTCTTTGATTTCTTGCCACGACAACTTGTATGTGAATCTTATAAAGAGGTCAGGTTGTCCATATTTTCTTATGTAGGTCATAGCATCTTTGGTGTATTAGTGCATGTGTCTTGGGCTTTCTACGTGTGATGTGGGTAAGATTACCATTGTTCCAATGTCGTCAGCGCAGCCGTCATGTATGATTGCGCCTAGTTGATGGATATACTCTTCCGTTCCTGGTTTCTTCTGATTCAGTCTTATGTAAAACATCCGCTCCGCTTCTATTTTTGCATACGTATCTACCAGAGATTGTGGAAATAAACGGCGCCTGTTGAGAGAGTGGTTGCACGTTTCATTGCCTTTGATCATTAGGCGGTAAGCACATAACTCCTTGGAAGTGACTTTTTTCTTTTTATCTACGCCTGTTTCAATTCGGATTTGTTTCACATTAAAATGATGTCGTTCCTCTCCGTGCGGAAGCTATAATGGATACTGAAGGGCATCTTGCGATTGGTGCGTCTCTGCCATGAGTTGTATTCCTTGTCTTCATCGTTTTACAATTGTAACTGCCTATGTTTTCATTTTCCACGATTACTAAGATAACTTCGCCTATCTGAGGTGTATTAAATCGACGTTCGTCGTCTCCAAATGGTGTTTTGTGGGCTCGAATTACAACTTTATAGTCTTCAGAAATCATTAGGTCTAGTGCTGTTTTCAATATGTGTTGTGTTTTTTTGGGCTCGAATTACAACTTTATAGTCATCAAATCATTCGGTCTCGTGCTGTTTTGAATATGTGAATCAGATTATTGTATTTGTATGAGGTCCTCTGTGCGTCTTGAACTATTTCTCGTCTCAATCCACTGATAATTATGCTTTGTTGATCAATTCCTGTCCTTTATGTCCGATGAAATATGCTTGCAGAAATTTACGATCTTCGTTGGGTAGAGATAGCAATGATCCTATGTTGTGATAGGTTTGTCCGTGGATGAAAAAAGTATATATATATATATATATATATATATATATATATATATATAATCTATTTCATCTCTGTTAGTGTTGATCTAAGTCATTTGGAAGCAGGCGTTGTACGCTTGTATATTTGGATGGAAGTGTCTTGATTCTGGTGCTCCCCCGCTTATGTAATGTAAAAATTCCGGCGGAGGTACTTCCAGTGGAAGTAATCGAATTTTTTCATTCATTCAACAGACTCCTGGTCTTTCCCTAAGGTGAATTTTTTTGTGTTGCAAAACTGCCTGACGTTTTCCATTTTTCCGATTACTGCGTGCTTGTGTTTGTTATATTTTTTCATGGGGTCATAGTGGAATGCTTCATTTGTTAGGTTGTACTGTTTACTAGTCCTCGGCCGCGCTTCCCGTAGGGTTATATTTTCATGGCTGGCTTCAGTTCATAGTCTATTACAATAAGATTGTGCAGCAATTCTTAATTCTTCAATCCGTTCATTTCGTTGTTCTTTGGTTTCTCTGCTCCTGGCGGTGGTCATTCTCGTTTGCTGGGAACTTAACGTGCTTCACGCTTTTCTTCTGTTTCAGACATATAAATCAAATCAACTTTTTTTATTAAGATAGACACTAAGTACAGTTTACACAAATCTCACACTTTATTTTCGCTTTATATTCAGTCACTGTATCACTTTGAATACTCACATACTTCCGAAACTTACCAGCCCTTATATCTTGAAAAGCACGTCCTTCAGATACAAACAGAAACCTTTTTCATGGATAGGGGATAGACGGCTACCACTCCATGCAACTCCCTTGATCGTACCGGGACTCGTTTCTGGGTTTTAACGGGACGCACATTGTACACTTATTTTTATAATATGTACTGATTACAATCAACTACGTGTAATAAATGTACCTTTTTATCTCTGTGAGGTAACATCTGTAATTTGTAGAGTCCTGCGAACTCTGTGGTTGACGTATGTTTAGTTTTCTGTGAAAACACAGGGTTATCTAAAGACAATATTAATTAAGTTTAGTGATCAGAAGAACCTTTGATTATAACAATGATATAAATAACAAGTTTTCGAGAGGCGGGTATCCAAAACCAGGAGCCAAATGTAACTGACGACGTGGTGGAAGAAATTTTGCTACATTACTGGCTTCAATGTCCACGTGTCTAAGAATAAGTTATTGTACCAACACCAATGGCGTCAAATTATCGCCTTGTTGCAGCTTTGGTACATGCAGCCTAAAAATAAAAAGGAGCATGCAGCAATGTGCTTACGCGCGGAAGTGTCACAAAAACGTAGCACTATTTCTCGAGACCAGCATTTAAGCAATAAAACTACACTGCTACAACCCGAGAGTATAGCATCTCTCACGTTCGTAACTTCACGGTGTACGGCGTGAAAGGTACAAAATAAGGCGAATTGATTCTGGGTTGAAAAATGAATTAGTAGTTTCGGGCTCTGAAATTAGTACAAAGGTAAAAGAATATGAACTTTTTATATATCTTTAAGCTACCTCTGTTGTGTGTGTAGAAAGTATGGAGCCTGCTGTGTGTATGAGTGAATAGTTTTCGAAACCTGAACTGATGTCAAACACAGTGGGGCATCCCTCTGGTGTGCCAGTCCATGATTCTAAAAGGGAGTCGGGATCTGCATCATATAATTGTGGTGAGCAGGAACTTAAAGTAGAAGCAGAGATAGTGAAAGAGATGGGGAAATCAAGCATAGACAGTGCGGGTATGACCATCAAGGACATGAAATTTCAATCAGTCCTGTTAGCTTGGAAGCAAATGTTTTCTGGGATTAGAGAAGATGATTCTAGCACTAAGCAAGATTCCGACTACTTACGTAAGAATTTTTAGCAACAAGCAAGATTCAGATCAAAAGTTTTCTTGCTTTAAGCGAGAATCTGACCTGGAGTTTACTTTTTAGTCAAAGTAACTTAATAAAAGTGTTAATTTTTGAGGTGATATGCTAGAGTTTGATGCAGAAAAGCTGAAAAGTGACTTTAACGTTAGGGTTCAAGTAATGGAGATTCATTGTCGTAAGTATATGAGAAAGGCTAGCTCTGATTGTGGTAGCACATACAAAAATCAAAGGAACAGTGCACCGATTTTAAGTCATATCTGGATAACTGGCTGATTCATGTGCAGGCTCGACGTGCTGCAGTGGATGAAGGTCTATAATTCAAATATACTGAAGAGCTGAGAGAAAATACGCGAATTAGAGAGCAGTGTGTCAGTGTATTGGAGTCGCCGTCATGTACTGGGACGGGTGTGGCTATGGAATATGTTGTGGTTAGGTGTGAAAATTTTTGAATGTTTGGCTGAATGTGATCATTTTACTCTGTAGATTTTTGAAAGTTTTTAGAGGTATCTTACCTAGTTATTGGAACGGAAAAGAAGAAGATATCATTCATCAATAGTAACGTCATTGGCGATGCTTTTACGTGAGGTCAGTAGCCACAGAGGCACGTGAAACAGTCAAGGAGTGTGAAGATAAATTTCTTTTGAAGTATTAGTTAAAGGGATACCAGTCGGATCTCATTAGGTATATTCCAATACTAGAGTTTCCAGTGGCATTTTCCTCCCGTAAGGAGCAAAATGTGTTTCTACAAAGTGTGAGAAGTATTTGAAAAGATGGTAACTTAAAACATATCCGTATGTCTGTGTACTTCCGACAAAGCTACGTGGGTGAAACAATAATGACGGAATTAAACTGGATATGCAGAGCATACTGTTCCCAATGGCATTCAGCCTGATTTAGCTATAATCATGTATCTGAGAAATGTATTAATGAATGCTGTCATGATGCCATTGAATTACTCCATGAGAAAGTACGTTAAATGAAAAAGCAAGTAATGTTGTTGGTGAGAAGATAGAGTCTCCTGTGAATGGATAACTGTTCCTTGGACAAACGAAGAAACTATTTAAGCAAAGGATGAAAAGAAAGTGTGAGAGGTGTGAGGTAATGGGCGAATTGTGACGAATTGTGAAAGCCCACAGAGGGAAAAAGGAAACTTTACGAGGAAGGCAAGACAATAAATTTTGAAGTAGGAGGCTTAGTTTTATTAAAGATCAAAGAATAACCCAAGCGAATAAATGTTGAAATAATGAAATATATCTGAGTGGTTTATCATGGTCTGTTTGATGTGAATGGTAAACAGCATGACAATGCCTATACGCTGATGTATAACAAATTGGTGGAAGAGAGTAATCTCAGAAACATAACAGACCTGAAGCCTTACATTAAGAGACACAGTTACAGTTCCTAGATAGTTTGCTACTCTGTACAGAAATGTAGTCAGCTAGTATGGAATTCTGGAGTTGGCTGTGGGATTTCTTCCTTTTCCTAATCTGGAGTCTCATTGTTTCTACTGCCCTGTGTCTGATGTGGGTGCTATTTCAATTCTTGGTCTGTCTCTTTACTTAGGGTATGAGCAGAATTATGAGAGAAGATGGTATAATGTTCGTCGAGATCTGAATGTGACTTAATGTAATTGTCATGACAGTGAAGTTTAGTGCCTGACTGAAGAAGGGGAGTGAATGTGAAGCTGTATTTTCTTAGAGGTATACCTATTGCAGAGGCAGCAGTGAGCATTATGAAGGTGCGAATGTTTATGTTAATTCAGAGCTACAAATGGTTTCCTCGCACTGTGCCAACTATAGTAAAAAGACTGTGTTGTTGTTGGTAAATTATTATTAGTTGCGAATGTTTTGATTCGTGAGTTACTTTCTTTCCTGTTGCCTTTGCATTTCAGACGTCAGTTGTGTGATATTTACGTTTTAATGGTAGATTGATACAACTGTACTGAAAAGTGAGGACAGCAGCGTAAGTGATACTCAATATGTGTTACGAAATGTTCATAATACATCATCGTTAAAAGCGCAACAGGAATTCGGTCTGCCGATTTGACTTCCACCTACCAGGTGGCTCTATAGTGATCGATAATATTTGTCCTTCTATTGTAAACCATATCTAAGAGGCATTGTATCTAAGCTGCTATGCTGAATCTGAATCAATGGCTCTTACATTTTAGAAGATGAATTATCCAACGAAGTTCTTTGTATAGTATTGTAACTGAGTAGTAAATCGTGAATTACATCTACGTAGTAGTAGTACTTACATAACAGTGTTCATGTTGTATTGCTATGTAATAGAGTAGGAAGATAATTGACTGTTTTGTGGGTATTTGTGCTCAGTTACTTTCAGAATTGTTTCTGAGGATTTTAATAAAGTGAAATATTGCTAAGAATGCCATTCAGCAAAGAGTTATCTCGCATCTGAACTAGGTTGTGTGACAAATTTAAGATGTAAACATTATTCTACACCAAATGAAAGATGTAATACGTCTGACAATATGTGCTTTGTCTGATTTGACTCGTTAAATAATAAGTCGTCTGCATGGAAGCTGCAATAACGAGGAATGTAGTATGAACTGGTGGACTGGAGGACTGAATTTTATAGCCAATGAACCTGATTCTTGCAAAGAGAAGCTCTACTGAAACTGCAACAAGACAGATGATCATACACAAAAAATTTTTCGTGACGTTCTTCACCAGAATGGGGTCGTTCCCAGGCCTGTTTTACAATAAAGGCTATGTAGTTATAATACTTAAACGAATATGTTAGCGAAGGTAAATTATAGGTAAGTGAACTGAATGTCTGTGATTTCAGCACGTAGTGAATAAGGTGGAAAGGCTGTGAGTAACGAAACTGGCATTGCTAGAAGGACTGAAAAGGACTGTTTTGTAAAATGTGTTTATATAGATCTTGGAGACGTATAATTTTTAGTGATTTGTGTTTATTTAAGACTGACTTAATAGGTCTGCAAGTGCTAGTGTTTTCTTATATTGTGAGTTATTAATCAACGTTCAGGAAGCATCCATTTGTTTATAATTATATAGCTTTATGCACATGTACGTTTGTAGAGATGTAAATGTTGTGTGAGTTTTGTAAGGGGATTTTCTATGGTCCGAGCAACTGCCATTATCGCCAGTTTCATCCTTAACGAAAGGCGTTAATTTCATTTTCACTACTCTGTAACAGAGCGTTGTTTACGAATATTTCATTATCAGGAGGGTCGTTAATGTGAAGCTAAGGTTTTGCAAAAAACATGTCTCATGTGTTCAAATATTTATTATAATTAAACACATTTTTGTAGCAATGTTGGAGTCCTCTAAGTCGTTGGTGTGAAGATACAATAGATACTCTAATTTCTTGTATTGTTAGGAATGGTTAGGTTTGGTAACTAAAACAGGTATTTGTTTGGTTTGTTTCCTAGTCCAAGCGCTGGCGATGCTGAAGCTAAGACGGGCTGGCGGTATTTCCCCAGAATTTATTGAACTCTAGTCAGGAAAAGAAATCAACTACTGCGAAGCCGCCAGTCACTGCCCTTAGAATCAACAACAAATGAGAATATTTTCATTAAGTCATTGACAGAATTGTTATTTGAATGAAGTTAAAGTTTTGTAATGAGCTGTTCAATGGCGTCCGATTCAATGAGCATCGTTTTATTACATTGAGTATTCTGACTGTGAAGATACTAACTTCTTTAGATGCTGGTACTACAACAAAAGTCATTGGAAGGGGGGAGGGGGCAGGGTGAAACGTACTACGTATGGCTATTGTGTATTTGCAGTTATTTAGTTAAAATCAGACTTAAAGTTCATAGAAATTCCGTTGCAATCTACTATGTGTTATAAATGTTAGGTTCTAACACTTTGTAGGTAATATATGTGATTTGTAGAGTGCTGTAAATTTTGTGATTGAGACACGTTCGTTTTTCTGGTTTCCCTTTGGTGTTCAGATATTATGTGTGAGGCTCTAGGAAGGAGTATGAAAATACAGAGTTTTATAAGTGGCATATTAGTTAATAATATCAATTAAATAATAATAATTAATGACCAGTAGAATCTTGGACGATATCTTACATTGGTAAAGAGTTTCTAAGAAGCGATTGTGGTTGACCACTTGGCGATAGTAATTTTGCTATATTACAGATTTCAACGTCCGTGTGGCTAAGAATAGGTTATTATACCAAAACGATTAATGGAGTTATCACGTTGTTGCAAAGGAAGGAAAATTTACTAGTGTGATGTACGAGTCATACATCCATACGTTTTACAAATATGGGAATACATAGGTATGTATGGTTGTATGTTCCACATCTTTTCGTAAACCTTTAGAGAAATATCATCCAAACATGTAGATGGTGACAGCCTCGACGTGGCCTACCCCCCCAGTATCGTGCCGCACAACGATTGCATTGCGAGAAGAAAATCGAAATGCTCAGAACGAGCTGCGACACGAGAAGCAAATGTCACCACCAAACGGCGGCCGGACGTAATAATACCTCCCGGCCCTTACAGGCGAAGTTACGCAAGAGAGCGAGACAAACGCCTCAGTTTCCCCCCCGGAGCCAAGTGCGTGGACGAATACGTATATGCCAAGTTAACATAGAAGGATACACGAGGACAAAAGGAGACATCCTCACAAAGCTACTAACAGAAGAAAAAATTGATGTGCTGACCTTGCAGGAAACACATCTATCAGAAGAAAATATCTCGAGACTTCTAATACCAGGCTATGAAATTGTGGGCTATAAAGCCCATAATAAACACGGTATTTCAACACTGATCAAGAAAGAACTGGTTGATAATATTGAGGAAACTATGCACCACGAATTTGCCGTGGGAATCAAACTAAACGATATGACTGTGTATAACGTGTACAAGCCACCTTCAGAAAAATGGGAACAACCTGTTTTACCTAACCCACAACACCCTGCAGTCATTATTGGCGATTTTAACTCCCACCACCCCAGATGGGGCTATCAGTCTTGCGACAAAGAAGGACTCATGCTGGCAGACTGGGCAGATATAAATAATCATACATTAATATACGATGCAAAAGATACCCCCACCTTCTGTTCAGGAGCGTGGGGCACAACATCAACGCCCGATCTTTGTTTTGTCTCATCTGGAGAAACTGGAATAGCACTTCCGTCCAAGAGAACTGTACTGAGCCGTATTCCTTGGAGCCAACACAGACCAGTTATTATAGACCTTGGGATCCAAATACCAGTAATAAAGAGCCCCCCTATAGCCCGCTGGAACCTCAGGAAGGCTAACTGGGTTAAGTTTAAAGATACCATTGAAAATAATGTAAACAGAATTCCCCCAATTCCAGAAAATTACGACAGATTTACGAAGTTAATTATTAAAGCGGCACATAACTCAATACCAAGAGGAGCGCGGAAAGAATACATCCCATGCTGGACAAAGGAGTGCGAACAACTACTCGATGAATATAACAAAACAGAAAATCCAGAACTAGGAGAACAGCCCATAAGAGCTATGGACGAGGAACGCAAACAGAGATGGCAAAAGCGGATGGAACAAATGGACTTTACGCACTCCTCACAGAAGAGCTGGAGTCTACTGAGGAAACTTGGCGGAGCACAATTCAAGGGACGGAACATCAATAATAAAATGTCCCCCAACAAGATATGCTCTTCTATACTACAAACATCCAGAATCCATGCCTCCGCCTCGAAGAAAAAAGAACTGCACCAACTGATGAACGAAGAGCTAGATGCAAGCGAGGAGGAAGCAGGTTTAGCGAACTGGGTAACACAAGAAGAGATAAATATAGCACTAAAGAAAATGTCACCTGGTAAAGCAGCTGGCTGTGACGGCCTTCTTCCAGAATTCTTGAAGAACCTCGGGCCAAAGGGAAGAGCATGGCTGTCTTCTCTTTTCTCTAATATCATAGATACCAGCCGGTTACCAAAGCAATGGAAAAACGCATAAGTCATAGCCATCCAGAAACCAGGGAAAACAGGAGAGAATGCTAAAGATTATAGACCGATATCTTTATTGTGCACCACTCACAAGCTGTTTGAACGAGTCATCCTAGGCAGAATAGAAAGTAAAATAGAAGCTGCTCTTCCCCCAGAGCAAGGCGGTTTTCGAAAAGGAAGAGATTGTTGCGACCAAGTTCTCGCCCTAACCACTTTCATTGAAAGAGGTTACCAAAACAAAAAGAAAACGGGCATGGTATTATTAGATCTCACCTCAGCATACGACACCGTATGGACAAAAGGGATACTGTATAAACTGTCAAAAGTCGTGAAATGCCAGAAGATCATAGATCTAGTCAGAAATATGTTGATAAACAGGAGATTCAAGGTATCTCTGAATGGGAAAACAAGCAGCTACAGGACACTACAAAATGGTCTCCCCCAAGGGTCTGTGCTGGCTCCATGCCTTTTCAATTTATACATAGCGGACATCCCAAACCTGGAATCTCGTTCTTTTATGTATGCAGATGACATCGCTATCGCGGCTCACGCCAACACTTTCGAAGAACTGGAAGAAATTTTAAACAGGGATCTGGAACGACTACAACAATATTATGACAACTGGCACCTCAAAGTAAATCCGACTAAATCCGTGGCATCAATAATGCACTTGTGTAACAAAGATGCAAATCGTGAGCTAAAAGTGCAAATAAAAGGTAAATTGTTGAAAAACGATAGAACGCCAAAATATCTGGGTGTTAAGCTAGATCGCACTCTCACATATAAGAGCCACCTGTACGAAGTCGCCCAAAAAATGAAAACAAGAAACAACATCATAATGAAACTGGCAGGAACAACCTGGGGATGTTCCACTGAAACTCTACGCACATCAGCACTGGCACTTCTGTATAGTGTAGCGGAATATTGCGCACCCGTCTGGGCCCGCAGTAGGCATGTCAGATATATTGATGTGCAACTTAACGAGACAATGAGGCTCATAACAGGAACAGTAAGACCCACCCCGAAACCTTGGCTGCCCGTCCTTGCCAATATCGAACCACCCTCGATTAGACGTGAAAGAGCAATCCAGAGGTACAAAGAAAAGTTCAGGGACCTACCTCCTCCCCCTGACAGATTGATGTCAAGAAATCCCTTCTGGAAAGAACTCAAACAACAGATTGATATCGATAACCTGTGGAAACAGCAATGGCAGGAAAGCAAAGTGAATAACAGTTTCCTTATTGAGGACCCATCTCAACGAGTTCCAGGCTTCCAACTCCAACGTAGAGTGTGGGTAACTCTAAATCGTCTGCGGACAGGTGTTGGTCGGTGCGGATATTTGTTGAAAAAGTGGGGTTTCTCCCAGGACCCCAATTGTGAGTGCGGAGAGAGCCAAACCATGCGGCATATAGTTGAGTGCGACGTACACGGACTTAAGGGAGGAAATCTGATGGACATACATGTGATAAGTGACCAAGCACTTTTGTGGCTGGAAACCCTGAAAATTTTATTGTAAATCATTGTTAATGTTAATTTAAATTTTTGTGTTGATGTTTGTAAGTGTATCATGCTTTGCCTGTAGCTGAACGAGAAATAAATAAATCCAAACATGATACACATACCACTTACCGTTGTAAATCATTGCTGTGGGGTAAGAGCCAAATACCTATCATAAGGGTGGCAAAGAGACATGAAAAGCAGTATAGCCCAAGACGAGCGGATAGCCATACTTCAGTCATAGAGTATTTGAGAATGAGAGCACGTAGTGACCTGCAACAAGCTTTATACATAATTATAATCCTTTCTGAAACTTTTTCTCGCTGATAACCCTCAAAAAATGATGAAACGAAAGAAGTTGATCACTCACTACATTTTCGCTGTTGAATAGTAAAACTGCAGTATAAAGCATAAAGTTTTAATTTATTACTTCTTTGCTACTAAATTTATTCTCGACACATTTTTGAGATAGTAATCACATATACTGCTAAATGTTCCAGCAAAGTTATATCGTTGTGCGCCCCGTACTTCTGGATATATGGCGTACTGAACACTCAGATGCGTGAAAAAGAGCTATATCATGTATGAAGTTTTAATTTATTACTTCCTAGCTATTAGCTGTAATCACAACACATTTCGCAAGATGTAGCCACGTATACCTGTGAATATACCTACAAATTATATGACTGTCCATAACATAATTCAGGAGTTACGACGTCATCAGCGTTATGCTGCATCAAAATTTAACTGGAGGGCAGAATAAACTAGAGATACAGGTGAAATATATGAACAAATACGTATGAAATGAGTTAAATACAAGTGAAATATATCTCACATACCCATACGCGGGCAAAGCCATCCCATGGAACGACTTCAACCAAATTTGGAACACATGTTAGCTAGGATCTGGAAAGAAATACTGTGGGTGTAAGAACCACCACGTTCCTATCTGGGTGAGAGTAATAACATGGGGAGAGAAGGGGCAGGCGGAGATGGAGAGACAGTGAGAGGGAGAGGGACCAACGGACAGCGAGAGAAGAGATGGACAGAGAAAGTAAATCTAGGAAATGGACAAAGACAGGAGGAGGAAGAGACTGAATGAGAGAGGGGGAAGGAGGAGATGAACTGAGAGAGGGAGAGGACGAAATGTACAGAGGAAGATAAAAGGAGGATATGAATATAGAGACGTGAAATGAGGAGATGGATAGAGAATGGACAGGGAGGGGGGAGAAGGACATTAACAGTGAGACGTGGGAAGAAGAGATGGACAGAAAGGGGGTGAATGGTGAGATGGACAGAGAGAGGAGAAAGGAGGAGAAGGACCAATAAATGATAGGACGGAATACATACCCAAGCAATGTCGGTCACTCAGCTAATTTTATATTTAACGATGGGTTAACCGATAAGACGTCATAGAACGTTCGAGTTAAGAAAATATGAACGAAAGGGAGACGGTAAGAGTCAGTGAACGAAAAACATCTTGACACAATATTTTGGAGGTCCACTAGAACTCCTCTTGAAGATTCTTTGTAGTTAATTGGTGAAAACGTGGACGAATAAACAACTAAGCTTTCTTGTCATTGTTGACGTCGACATATTTTTTTTATTTACTGACAAATGCTTTGAACAATGGGAGTCCGTTATCCCCCATAGTTACCAAATTTTTTGAGCAATATTTTGAGGACACAGACTGAAGACGGTGTTCTTAAAACCAACTTGTTTTTGGAGATACGCCTACAATATGTTTATGGTTTGGCCACAAGGTAAGGATACTCAGAGTCGTTTCCTAGATCATTTTAATTGTCTGCATCCCAATATTAAGTTCGCGATGGTAGCTGAAAGCGACGGACAATTTTCGGTTTTAGATTGATTGGTCTGCAGGAGGGATGATGCATGTGAGGACTGTGTTTATCGTAATCCCTTACATACGGACCGATATCTTCATGCAACGCAAAGGGGTCCTAGGTACGTTGGTAAAAAGAGCTTATGCCATCTCAGATACAGGTAGTTTGACACAAGAACTGGATCATTTAAAAGATGTATTCAAGCAGAATGGATATAGCGAGAAGCAGATTCGTCGTACTTTACAGACTGCACCTTCGTGTGAATCAGCCGAAGATACAAGCAAATTGGTGGCGTTCCTAGTCGTCGCGGGAAGCGCTCTTCAAAAATGGGAAGTATTTTACACTTCATATTAAAAGTATATTCCGTTCGCCAGCTAAGATTAGAGCACTGCTGGGCTCAATGAAGGATAATTTGGATTTTATGAAGCCCGTTGTCTAGAAAATTCACTGCCATTGCGTGAAAGTATATATTGGAAAAACGATTCGTACGGTCCGGGATCGATGCGTGGAGCACAATCCCTAGACATGTTTATATCCGCCAGAAAATTCGACGGTTACGGAATATTTTCTTACTGAAGGACATAAAGTGTTGTATGATAGGACCCAAGTTGTTGCCCCTGCGTCGCGTTATTGAGACTGTGTAGTGAAAGAAGCTATCGAAACCCAGCTATCTGACAATATTATAAACTGAGATACGGGGCATCCTTTAAGTAAAATCTGCAACCCTGTTTTGTTTGACATTAAAGAAACGGTCTTTGTTTCGGTCATCAAAAGGTGTAGTTAGTGTTTGAGTCCGGTTAATCGTTTCCTTGAGTTTTCAGTTTTCACCACCGGTGTGCTGTTGTGCTTTGCACTAGAGGCCAGTTGTGTTCGTGCACGTGATGTGGACCTCCAGGCGGTGTATGAGGGACCCGCTGCGGCATGTTTGGTTTCAGTTGCGACGAGTTAGTAGGACGGCTTACTGAAATGAAGATGGCAACCAGATGTAAATATCATCAGTAGTTGTATTTTCTATACAAAATGATGTACTTCATGCTAGTGTGAGGCTGAGTAATAGAAATGGCTGTCACGCCACATTATTACTTGTACTTATACACTGACGGAATAAAAAAATCGCAACACAAAGCAGGAGTTGATAGGCGTCTTTCTACATCGAAAGATCATATCTGTAAAGTTTTCGTGGCAGTCGCATCCGAATGGAGTTAGTGTGAGGACGTAAATCATGTTTGCTTTAAATACACACTGTGATTGTCCAAGTTATCTTTGAGATTGGACGTGTTGAGTTGATGTTAGTCAATAATACCTTTAAGGCGAAAAAGACGCTATAATCAACGCCACACTGAATTTCAACGAGGTCGTTTATTGGGTTACTAGAAGGTGAATGTTCCTTCCGTAATATTGCAGTAGGACGTGGCTGGAGTGCAATCACCATACAGATTCCTAGCAGCAGCGGTTATGAGAATGTACGGTAGGATACAGGGCTTTAGACGGCCACGTTCCAAGACCGAGATCGAAGACCAACGATTTGGGGATGTGGTTCTGGCGCATCGTACTGTATCTTGAGCTGCAATTTGAGCAGCAGTTGGCACCACAGTGACACAACGAACTGTTACAAATCGGCTACTTCATGGACAGTTCAGAGCCAGACGCGTTGTAGCGCACTTTCCTCTGGCACCAAACCACTGCTATTTTCTATTTCAGTGGTGCCAAGCCAGAGCTCACAGGAGGCAGGGTGAAGGTCTATTGCGTCTTCTGATGAATGGTGGTTCTTTCTCGGTGCCGGAGATGTCCATGTATTGGTTTGAAGGAGGCCAATTGTGGGAATGCCACCAACTTGTCTACGTAGGAGACACCTAGGACCTACACCAGGACTTATGGACTGGGGTTCAAAAATGGGTCTGAGCACTATGGGACTTAACATCTATGGTCATCAGTCCCCTAGAACTTATAACTACTTAAACCGAACTAACCTAAGGACAGCACACAACAACCAGTCATCACGAGGCAGAGAAAATCGCTGACCCCGCTGGGAATCGAACACGGGAACCCGGGCCTGGGAAGCGAGACCGCTGCCGCACGACCACGAGCTGCGGACTATGGACGGGGGTGTGATTTTGTATGACGGCAGGAACACTCTCATGTTTATCTCACGCACCCCGACTGAAAATCTGTACGTCAATCAGGTGATTCGACCTGTTGTGCTGCCATTCATAAATGGCATTCTGGGCGTGTTTACTAACAGGTTCAAAAATGGTTCATATGGCTCTGAGCACTATGGGACTTAACATCTAAGGTCATCAGTCCCCTAAAACTTAGAACTACTTAAACCTAACTAACCTAAGGACATCACACACATCCATGTCCGAGGCAGGATTCGAACCTGCGACCGTAGCGGTCGCGCGGTTCCAGACTGAAGCGCCTTTTCCAACAGGATAACGCTCTCCCACATACCGCTGTTGTAACCCAACATGTTATACAGAGTGTCGACATGTTGTCTTGGCCTGCTCGATCACCATATGTGACTCCAATCGAGCGCATATGGTACATCATCGAACGACAACTCCAGAGTTATCCACAAACATCATTCACCGTCATTGTATTGAAAGACCAAATGCTACAGAAATTCAACTCCATCACACAAAATAACATCCGGCACCTGTGAACACAATGCCTGCACGTTGGCATGCTTGCAGTCACCAATCCTGCAGTTAAACCGGTTACTAATGCACCAGTATTTTAAATTGTCAGTAGCTTGCTTATCTTGCACCAACATTGACTATTCATCCTGCAATGTTAATCACTTAAATATGTTACTTAGACAAATGTATTCGTTAAGTTTCATTACTCAGCATCAATTATTTTATGGTGTTGCAATTTTTTCCGTCAGTGTATTATTCGAAACCATTCAACATGTTGCAGGAAGCTATTGTATTTTAGTGTTCTCCACTAGCGTCTCACAGTTAATCATAATCAAGCATATTGTTTGGACAGGGCATAGAACGGCTTCAGAAGTGATAAGCTTAATCAAAAAATACTTGGCAGATGTCTAAAACATATATGTACATAATTAATTAATTTCAAAAACCGGTCATTCATACCTAAATAAAGAGAAAGGTTGAAACATACTTTTTTATAAAATGTAACCTATAGCAGCCTAAACTTCCAAAATTATTAGCAGTAATGTGAAACGCTATCTGTGATGTCGTTTAGGTATATTGCTTGCAGACAATCCCACATCTGTGAAAGAACGATATGAAGCTCACCGATCATCGCAACATTACAACCAGGACAGAGCTATTATGAATTAACTCTCTTCATTGTCTTTTATCCACGTGCTTATTCGCATTGCTGTGTACTCCTTTGTCACATACGCTGTGTTAACAGTCGGTGATGGCCACAAGATCACCACGTGTAGCCGGCCGCGGTGGCCGTGCGGTTCTAGGCGCTCCAGTCCGGAGCCGCGCTGCTGCTACGGTCGCAGGTTCGAATCCTGCCTCGGGCGTGGGTGTGTGTGATGTCCTTAGGTTAGTTAGGTTTAAGTAGTTCTAAGTTCTAGGGGACTAATGACCACAGCAGTTGAGTCCCATAGTGCTCAGAGCCATTTGAACCATGTGTAAATGTAGTTTCTACATAGTTTCTATAATATCTGGCGGTGTTCAAAATGGCTCGGAGCACTATGGGACTTAACTTCTGAGGTCCTCAGTCCCCTAGAACTTTGAACTACTTAAACCTAACTAACATAAGACATCGCACACATCCATGCCCGGGGCAGGATTCGAACCTACGACCGTAGCGGTCACGCGGTTCCAGACTGTAGCGCCTAGAACCACTCGGTCACTCCGGTCG
This sequence comes from Schistocerca americana, assembly GCF_021461395.2. Classification (NCBI taxonomy): domain Eukaryota; kingdom Metazoa; phylum Arthropoda; class Insecta; order Orthoptera; family Acrididae; genus Schistocerca; species Schistocerca americana. The sequence goes on from NC_060130.1 coordinate 564,327,138, forward strand.
GTGGCGGTGTTACTTTCAGACACGCATCTAGGGATTGCACTACTGTGGTACCACCGACATAGCATCAGACAGTGCAGTCGCCAGAGGCATCAGTGCAGCTGATGTCTGCACCTGCTCCATCATCGCTGTCATTCACTGTGTCTTGCTCAGCACGTCATCCCTTAATAGGAAGCCGGATTCTGTGAACGTTGACAGCTATAACCTCTCTTTTGTCTCCGGTGCCTCATCTCTGTCTAGCTCTCTTCTCAAATCAGTCATTGGTTGTATAGGTTGTACAGTTTTGTTTTCTTTTCCAGTTAATGTTGTTGTTACCGCAATAACATTTGTGTGCTCCATTTTGGGGTGCGGATTGTGTCCCCTCTGTGTTCCTCTTTTGTCAGTCGCAGCTGCTAATACATTGTGCTACTATTTAAAAATTACATAAATTTTTACGAATCTTAATTTACTTTTGACTGATTAGCGCTTAGCACAGTGTACGAAAGAGTTCACGCCCCTTCATACGACTCAGGTTGGCGCCTACCATGTCAAAGGGTGCTTATCATAGAGGGTCGATTCCTACGGGGTATGGTGGCAGACTGTTTTCTTTCGCCAGAGTAACTTTCTGTTCTCTTCCGAAGCACAAGTTTAACAGCATCCTATAAACAGTACCACGCTACACTGAGATTCGTATCACCCATTACGATTTATATTTCTCTAAAGTTTGAAGTTTAGACAAATTTCGGGGTTTACCTTCGAAGGTGCCTCAGCCGATTTCTTGCTGCACCACTGTCTAATCATAAATTTTTTTCCAGCTTTAATTATTGCTTCTTGGATGGGACGTTAAACACTTTTCTACCATTCTCTCTGTTACCTTCACAGAGAATGTCAGCTCTAAACGTTCACATAACGCGGAGGGTGAGTACATGTACGGCGTAACACTCACGTCCGAACATGTCGTCTGGGTTCTTCAACTAGTATAAAAAATGAAGCATCTGGATGAAATGGTCAGATGTCTATGTGACTTCATACACATACATATCACCCGCGGATATGTGACGAATAGTTGCAATTCTCTGTTGCACTTAGAAAGGCCACCAGGGAGAAAGGTGGAAAGGTGTTTAAAGTTCCACCAAAAACGAATGAGAAGGATAGAACACACAACAGGGTATATTAATTTTATTTGTGTTTATGACTGTTACCATGTGCTAGGATAATCATCTTGGGGTTGAAGCTCTTTTCTTCCTTGTTTGCTTTAACAATATGTATGTTTTTGGAGATTGCCCGCCTTTAGCAAAACACATTTTTTGTTTTTTAACCCAAACCATTCCAACCCCCCCCCCCCCCACACACACACAAACACACACACACACACACACACACACACACACACACACACACAAAATCCCTAAACCTAATGCCAACCTCAGTCGCTCTTTCCCTCTTTCTCCTCTCTCTCTCTCTCTCTCCCTTTTCACACATACACACACACACACACACACACACACACACACACACACACAAAGGAAAAATTAATGACTAACACCTCTGAGACATTCAAACGACTGCCTGGAACACCTTCAACTGTTCCACTGTCAGCCATCTCGTTTTTACACCTTCAATTGTTCCACTGCCCGCCATGTTTGTTTTTACAGCTGGTAAAGCAGTGAAACAGTTACAGTGACAATGACAGTGACAACTCAATATATAGTGCTTGACAGTGATGATGATGATTAAAAGGAAAACGTAAGTGAAACCTTATGTAAATAGATACACACATATAATTAAATAATTTCAGACACAGAAATAACAAGTTTTCAAATCGTAGTTTTGGCTTAAACAATTTGTCTACTTTAAGGTATAAGTGGTTGCAGATGACAAACTATGCAAAATAACGGTCACTGTAGAAACATAACACATCAGAGAAACCACACCATGTGGTAAAAAGGTATGAATTCGTAATTTATGTGTTTTGTTTGAAATATCTGTAATTACGATTTAAAACTAGTAGCTACATGTATACAAACAGCAAAGAACACTCTTTATCTTTAACAGGTGGAAAATAAAAGCCCACTGAAGATGCTGCAACTGCAGTGAAACGTGTTTGGGTTAAAAAACAAAAAATGTGTTTTGCTAAAGGCGGACCCTATCCAAAAACATACATATGTGCTAGGATACACAAGGGGAGTGAGCAATGTTAGCTGGCCAGGCTGTCCGAGCGGTTCTAGGCGCTACAGCTTGGAACCACGCGACCTCTACGGTCGCAGGTTCGAATCCTGCCTCGGGCATGGATGTGTGTGATGTCCTTAGGTTAGTTCGGTTTAAGTGGTTCTAAGTTCTAGGTGACTGATGACCTCAGATGTTAAGTCCCATAGTGCTCAGAGCTATTTGAACCATTTTTTTGAACAATGTTAGATGTTAAGCGACCACTGCTAAATACTCAGAGATACCTTGTACTCGTGGGTGACAGCGTTGTGAACACCTGACAGGTTTTGAAATGGGACTCGTTGCGGGGTCTTTATTAGGCCGGCTAGCCGAATCGTGCAGTAATCAGATTTGTGGGGCATTGAGGTGTGATAGTGGTCTGATGTTGGACTGCATAGGAACATGAGTGGAGGCATACTCGTTGTCAAGGTTCCGATCTGCCACTTCTGACCACGACAATGGAGGATCGCTGTGTTGTGTCCATGCCCATCGTGACTCCAACATATCTGCCCCTGGGCCACGAGAAAAGTAATGGACTCCCTGCAACATTTATTGTCATCTCACACCAGTATAAACGAGTATAAACCAGATTAGGGAGTTATTACCCTCGCGTAGAATGTCGTCAAACATACAACTGGCTACGTTTGAAGTGGACTGCTGTGAGTGCCACTTCACTGTGCTCAGCGATGAGTTGTGGTTCTGCCCCACCCCGGATGACAATTACGTCAAGTATTTTGGCGACCTGGGGTGATACCGCGTTTCTAAAGTGTTTTGGAAAGGCACCGATGTGTTACGTGTTACTCCTGGCATCATGGTGCCATCAGCTATGACTTCAGGACCCGGCTAGCAGTGACTGTGGCAGCTCTGATGGCACAGCATTACTTCACGGACATACTGCGCACTCATGCGTTACTTCTTGTGTGACACTATCGTGGTGCGATTTTTCAACAGGACAATGCGTGTCCACAGATTTCACAGATGGCATGTGTCTCTATACGTCATGTAGAGCCACTCTTGTAGCCAGCAAGATCGTAAGATCCGTCCTCAACAGAACCTGTGCGGCACCAACTCAGACATCAGTTCCGACCCATTGCCAGTATCCAATAGCTGTAGGCTATCTCACCTCAGGAGAGGGTACAAAGGCATTATGACATCTCTTCCAACCGAACAAAGTGATGCAATTAAGTCACAGGGGCTGCAATGTCATACCTCGAACTGCAGTCATACTGCTAGTTTCCTTGCAAATTTCACTCTGTTTTGTAATCTCTGAAATAACGTCAGTAATCCCTACAATTCGTGAAGATTCATTTCGTCCCTCACCCCACCCCCCCTCCTTCTTTCTTGGGGCGTCACGTTCTTCGTCGGACCGTGTATTTATTAATGACATACTGTGGGAGATAAAGTTTAAACCACCGAAAATTTATTTTTGCCATCCCTAAAGACGAGATGGCCGACCTCATACAAGATAAATTCGAAGTTTTGACTTGTTTTGGTTCGGGTATTTGTCCTGCCGTGTGCGGAAAAGAATCGTAATCAAGAAAAGCCTGTAATTTGCACATTTAATATTTTTCTGTCTTTTTGTATTTTTCAGGTAACTGGATAAGAGTACTAATATACAGGGTGATTCAAAATTAACTGTACACACTTTGTGCGTGTAATGTGTGCATCAAAATAAGAGTAAGACATCTTTGTCGGAAATTGCTTTATTTCAGAGTTATGCAGCAGAGCAGAGATTAATAATGCAACACAAACGACACCATATTAATTCTTCTCACAAATCAATGACACGAACTCCACTACGTACGGTACGTTTACCCCAGAACATGTTCGAAATGATGTCGATGTAAACGAAGACAGTGATATGCTCAACTTCATAGGGCTCTTGGAATGTTGCAGGCTCCGTTCATCCTATTCTGCACAGCTGCACAGCTATTTTAAATTCGGTTTTATAATTCACCTACATTCTCAACTGGAACAACATATACGAGCTCGTTGAGACGTCCCCAAAGGTAGAAGTTCAGGGTTTCATATGCGGGGATCTAGCGGGCCAAGCAACTATCGCGACAAGCAACTTTGAGATGCTCTCTTACCTCCCGACTGAAATGTGCAGGGGTCCGTCAACAAGGCAACATCAGTCGATATGTAGGCGAACTCAATATGCCAAAAGCCTGTACTGGCCCATGGTGTAACGCCTACCACAAATGACATAATGCATCGTAACTTGAGAAAAAAGCAATTTCAAACAACAATTAACTCTTATTTTGATCCATACATTACACCCACTAAGTATTCAGAGTTACGTTTGAATCACCCTGTATATCTATTGGAGGCCACGTTATTAGGAGGAGAAGGTGAAAAGTTCCTTCTTGCAAGTTTCGCACCCTTCCTGTGTATGCACCAGCGGCCACTCGTTTAACCCTGACAACGAGCAGAGTCGCGCTTTACTTTGCTTTCTGCGCGTCGTAGGCCTCACTCGTAACTCGAACTGCTGTTTACGGTACTGAACGACTCGTAAATCGATTGTCGACTTAAAATCAGTCATTATTAAAACAACTGTATATGACACGTTTCTCTTCTTACTGGTTTTGGTCTTATGGAGACCATGCACTATAACTGGAAGAAATGAAATTAACTAGAATTGGCAGTTGTTATTCTCAATAAGAAAGTGCTTCTTTCTCATAAAAATTTTTTCGCTACATAATATAGATACGTGACGAAGAAACCTATTTAGCAAAACTAGCACTACAAGGAAACAAGTCTCTTCACATTATTTTGTTACTTTTCATATTGTTACGTTGCATACAATGTCTCCCGCAGAGTAGATCCATCTTTTATTTAGAAAAAAAATTAACGTATTGAAAGAAGCCTTTCAACAAGTAACACTACACAAAGATGTAGGGTACTTTCCTGCACTAACAACCCGATGGCAGGTACTCTACCTTGCTTCACTTACAGTGATTATACATGGTGACCCATGAGGAATGATGAGTATTCGGGGATATCACAGGAACAATTTTTCGCAGCAAACATATCTAGCAATTATGGGGTCTGAATTGCATACCTTGGGAAGTACGAGCATTTCTTCGTATTCTGTACTGTGAAACAAGCCTCTTCCATTGCAATCTCTGTGCTTTCCATATTTTGGAAGCGTGCAGTATGGACCAAAAGATGAAAAAAATTGTCTATTAAACTTGGTCTGTCAATGGCATACCTTAAGAACTACGAGCACTTGTTCAGTAGAAGATACGTGTTTCACAGTAGTATAGTATAGTGGTAAGTTCAGGTAACGATGATGAATGGGGACAATGATCACGCACACTTCTCTCCAAGCACACAGCAAGTGCGCAATAATTTTAACATCTTTGACTGCATTGGCCAGGAAGATACGAAAATTCACCCTAATGCTCAAAAAACGAGTCCGGGACGATGCGAGCTATGTGAGCAGAGGCTCTGCCATTTTGGAACACAGCATCACACTTTACTAACCAACATTGAACCATAGGGTAGATCTAATCGGCCAGATAGGTCACAGATTCTCGACGGTAATTCGACCTTTCAGAGTAACCACGGGTCCCATTAAATACGACGAAATGGTGGGCTAAATCATTACGTCGCAAAAGTAAAACCTGGCGGGAAGTTTGCTAAACGCTGGCAGATGTTTAAAATAGCGTGAAACAACACTCATCCGACCAAATTTCCTGCTACCGGCATTTTCACTGCTGATAAATGGTTTAGGATATCCAGCTCGCCATACAATTTTATGCCTTTGGATATCCCTTTCTGTATTTATGGCGCTGACTGGGTTCCCGAGGGGAACATTCAATTCACAGGAACTTATTCACCTGCTGTCCTTTTATTTTTCGTTACAAATCTCTGCAATGACCGTCCGTTGCGATTACTTAACACACACCTTAATCCACGTTATAACTTAGATTATGACTTTTTTCTGGTTTCCGTGTAGGCGGTATAAATCTTCGATACGATGCCTCTTGAAACACCAGACATTTCATCTATCTTGGTTACGGAAGCTTCCATCATTCGACCACCAACAATTTGCGTACGTCCGAATTCACTTAGCTCCGATATAATGCACTTACAGCTACACAAAACGCTGTTCCAACTACGACTGCCACGTGCACCATACGGAGGACATTACTCAGGTGCCGTTTGTGGTCAAATACAACAGCGCAACCTACAGGGCCTGGATATCATCTGCATTTATGTTCAAGCATGCAATTCTTACAGTGTTTCCATATTTATGTCCAACTCCTACCGATTCCACTCACTGGCGGCGTCGTGTGGCAGTGCTCTGGGACCAAATAATCTGCTGCCCGTTTTCGGCAGGGAGAAATCGTCATATTATTTGCAGCCGCGCCCGGAACAGTGCCGCGCAGTGGTTAATACACTCTCCTCGCATTCGGTAGGGTGACGTATCAAAGCCGCCTTCGTTCACCCTGATTTAGGTTTTCCGTGAGTTCGGAAGCATGAACTGCAGAATTGGTCGTTTAGAAGAGCTCAGTGATTTCGAATGTTTGTTAGACGTTGGATGTCACCAGAGTAATATATGTATCTAAAGCTCTCAAGGACGACTGTTGGTGATGCAACTGTTTCCATGGTGATAATATGGACGTCCTAAGCTACATTATATTCGGTGTGGTTCTTTTGATAAAATCATGATTTTCTGTCCATATAACAAAAGAAAAAGTATAGTGCTTGTCCTCTCTGTTTTCCCGTTTCATGCTCACAAAACATTGCTGTGATGGTGGTTTCTTTGTCCCAAAGGTACGTGGTGAGGAACTCCTTTATCGGTCATTGTTCTTAGTATCCCCCCAAATCGGCTAAAAGACCATGTACTCTACAAATTCCTTTACCCACATGTTCAGTTCCTAATATCTGCTCAAGATGTTACTTCGAACATATAAGAATGTATGTACAAAAACTGATCGCGAGTGGGATATGTTTCACCCACATGTAGTGAGTTTGGCAATGCAATATAAAGATGTACCCCAGTCTTCAAATTAGGAAATGATAATCCCAGTTTCTGATTTTGTACCCCGGTCAGTCTTCCTTCTTCAGTATTTACGTAAGATGAGTGGACAGGATATTCTGGGGAGATAATTATACTGTGTCGATAACCATATTGTGTAAACTGAAATGTGATCAGCTCTGGTGGCAGAGGCAATCTCCTTTCACGGAAGAACACCAGTGCTGCCGTAAAGGACGACTAAGAACCAATTTCCCCTCTAGAAGTAAAGGACAGGCTGCAGAGAATTACATATAATCTGCCCATATACTTTTCTGTAATCAGTTTGGTGCAAACACACTTTGTGGAAAACATGAATATGATATTTTTTATAGGAAGTCTACTGTAGTTTTGTTTTGTATTGGGAAACATTTTTTTGGAAGCCTCGGTTTTGGAGACACTTTTGATTACACGAATTTTTCCCGTTATTTCACTTCCTTGACTGAACTATAGTCATAGTGCGGTAAATTGGCCAACGCTGGCAGTTTAGGCTGTAGCGTCCGGGTCAGATGACTCGTCAAAAAGTTGTTACGTCGTCTGTTGGTGCGATAGTAGTAGGTTCCACTTTCACCAGTAAAAAGAAGGGAAGTAGTGGCTGTTCGCCACATTTCGCTGAAACTACACGGAGTAACAGAAATAACGTATTTGCATGAAGGCTGATCCACGAGCCTCATCTTTCTTACGTAAACTTATACCAACATGTTGTTCTGCTGTAAGGGAAAAACTGAGCAATAAATATGTTTTGAGTATTCCGTATTCGCTAAAGCACATTCCTTGTTGTCTTTTTTTTTTTTTCAATTTATATTTAGGAGGTTTTTCTCAATCATAAGCGGATTTTCATTTATTCTGATTAACTACATATGTTGTTGCCGATATCGGTACGTCTCTTCTGCACGATAGCGGGTGTACCAACACAGTGGACATCTGCAGTTTTGCTGTTCGCAGTACACACTCTTTCACTGTTTACGATACTTGACTCTAAAACGATGTTTTTATTTTCTTTGTAATTTTATTTTTTGGTACTGCTATTTACCTGCCATATTTTTAGTTTGCCGAATGTTACAGTACTTGTATACCTCTGATTATACGAAAAAATATATCTCTTGTAGCGAGACGCAGTGAATTTATTATACTCACTGAAATAAAAGGATGAGAGTTATTCAAAGTCTTGTAATTAAATACGAAACAGACCCAGTTCCTGAAGTGAAGGGTCAACACATGAAAACCTAGTAACAGCAGACAGAATTCCGAAGGGAGACATTGCCAGAATAATCTAACATTTGGAACTTGACAAATAAGCTAGCGACAATGATAGCTCTGTCCAATGGGCATGCAACGGTTTCGCTAGGAAAAGTAACGGGATACGAGCAAATGTTTGAAGGGTCGAAGAGTTATCCATTCCAAAGGTCATTACATCGCGGAAATTCTCCATAATCACTTTTCATCGAGTAAATGAAGACGTGAAGCTACATGTGGAGTGGCTCTCGGCTGTCCAATAACCGAAATATGCGATCAACCGAAGAGTGACGGATCTTCTACAGACGATTTCAGATACATCACCACTAATGTTGTACAATTTACTCTCGAAGAACGTACTGCATAAGTACTAATATTATATTAAAGCTCAAAATATGTTCATAGTTAATATGTTAGTCACTACATGAGAAGTGAATAAGTGCATTCAGTGTGAGATGTCCTGGTGACACTTCATCTGTCCCTTATCCTTTGGAATAAGCATTACACCAGGATAATATCTGTAAATCTGAAAAAAGTATTCATATTATTTGGATGATGCAAAATCTACAGTTTAATATTATCACATGTTCATCAGAAGTGTGCACCAACTGCAAGAGCAGAATTACGTCAAGGTCTTTGTTTCAGGATCTATTTATTACTTGTAGAAAATAAATACAACATCAACCAAAGCTTAGATTACAAATTCTGTGGTATAAAATGTTTCACAAAGACTTACTGTATTAACCATACGTATACTTTTAGATGTATGCTATTAAACTTACCGTACAGTGAATACTTGCGAGTAATAAAACAATTGTTTATAATTTTTGAAAAGACGTAATAGTCGCAGTTGGCTTAAAAATATTTATCTTACATAATGCAGTTTTGGCCTTATGGCATTTATCAGTGATATGTGGGAGACTGTGATTTAGCATGAATCAAACCCTAAAGGTCTTCTTATCTGTGTATGTGTCACCTTGCATCTGAGTTTTTTTTATCTACGTTACAGTCTTACAGTCTTTTAACCTGATTGTAAATCCCAACTACGAGAAGTTAATCAATAATTTATAATGACGTTTAACTTTTATTTAAATTTCCAGAATAAGCAACAACAATTTTTTATATTACCATAAATCGTATTAATCAACTTCTAAGACACTAACGAAACACAGACATTGGCTGTGAGCGGGAATTAATTGTAATCAATGGGGAAAGCTGAAAATTCATACCAGACCGGGATTCACACCCGGTCCTCCTGCTTATTGGCAGATGCTCTGACCACTAAACAGGGTTAGACTCTTGGTCCGGCAAAAATTTTTAACTTTCCTCATTGATTTCAATCAATGCCAGCTCGCAGCCAGTGTCTCTAATCCCTTTGTATCTTAATTCACAATGGCAGCTGTATCAAAGTGATATCTGTTCTTTCGGACATGTTCGAAAGAAAATACACCACATGTGTATATAAACGGCTGCTATTGTTTACCAAATTTTACAAAACGTACGACTACATTGCCTGGGATGTTTTTCAGCTAAGCGGTTTGTGACTGGAGGTGGCTAAATAATGTTTTATTATTTTAATCAGGCGTGTAACTTGTCTTTTTTATGCACATAGATATCGTGTCTAGGATATCACCATAATATCTCCTTGTCTTAATAAAACGTTCATTATGTGGCAAGAACTTTTACTATACTTGTGGTACTATCAGGCAACAATTAATATTCTGTCAAAAAATGTCTCGTAGTTTATATAGCAATGAGGAACACCATGGTACAAATCACTATCCGATAAGCCAGATTTACGTATTACGTGAACTCACTAAATCGATTAAGACAGAAGTCTAGAAGTTTCTCTGGAAAGGACGTAAGCTATTTCCTTCCCTTTCTCCATTTTCTAGCCAATACACTGTTTCTTATGGCCTTCCTGTCGAAGGGAGAATAACCTCCAATCTTCCTTCATTTATGGTTGTTACAAACTTTATTCAACGTCAATTATTTTCCGTCGCACATCGATTTTCTTCATAGAGAATTCATATTAATATAATAATTTGTACCAGTTTTTAGCATGCGTGACTATGCTAAGAAAATGTGGGGATGAAGCGAGACTCCACCATTAGTTGATTAACCGTGTGTGAACATCGGCGAAAAGAGACAGTATATTGCAAAACAACAACTCGAACTGTGTAGATCGTGAGTATAAAAACACAGGTGCCCGAAATGACCTATGTCTTCAATAAAGAAAGGAATTTCAATGAAGCGACTGTTGTTCTTAGTTTCATCAGAATGCATAGTTATTTAAGATTAAATGACAGTTGATGTTTGATGCCGAAGATCTGTGTAATAGTGACTGCCCTGATTCCGTAATTATATCCGTATGATTTTCGTTACCCAGAAGTTAAGGAAGCAAAGAAATTCATCTACATGTTGTCATGCACAAAACACCAACAGCTCTTCTCCCACTATGAATCATTTGGAGGGAGAGGATGACGCAGTAGCGAGCGTGTAACCAGGCCTCGGACGGAGACAACTCCAATTACCCAGCTATGTCTTTCCTTCCGTTATCAGCTGACACAGCGTTCAGCCCGTCTTCTACCGAATACTCTGGAAGGACGCGTATCTCCGAGCCTTCCACAGACATAGCTCCCAAGTGTCAAAGACGCAATACTTGCGATGATGATACATCTGTACTACGTGCCGATCATGGGGGCAAAGTAGGACAGATAAGACCGTAGACCCATGTTCGGAAGAAGGAATGTCTAATCCCCGCCCGATCTCCCAAAATCACATATTACGAAACCCTCCATCGTTTGTGTGATTAGAAAATTCCGAGTTTCATCCCCAATAATTGTCCAACTTCGGTAGTGCCATCTCTTTATTGCTCACTCTAGCCTTCCTTCATTCTTCGCCATGAAGTGGCGTCTTATTAATGCTATAAAGAGAGCAAAATGTTGCGTCCACTGGAGAATTCATGTATCTGTTTAAAATACACGAAATCTTAAAACTATCCTCACGTAAAGTGGACAACTCACGTTAGAAAACAAGAAGAATGTATCATCTAAGCAGAAACCTACAATTAAATAAATGTGGGTCGTGTCGTTCTGCTGCAAAACTGGGCAAACGGACGTTATGTTCATATCACCAGCACCGTCGTATTCATGACTGAGAAAGAGAGAGACCGACGTAAGAACAACATTCTCTCCAATATTTTTTCACGTGGAACTCTCTCTAGCGTTAACCATCATATACTCATCAGCACTTTTGTTTGTAGTCTATCTTTTACAGAATTTATTAACAATGCAATGTGTGAAAATCCAAGTTTTATCTAAATGAACTACTGGCCATTTGATTTCAAAAAATTCTTTTTTCATAAAAATATATTTTTAGTGCCCTCTCTTCGTAATTAAATTTGCTCATTCTTCTTATCGCTCGCTTAATATGACTATTTTAAAACCTAAGCCCCTAGAAAAAATATTTTTGTTGAAGACTCTCTTAGTTAGTCTTAAATACTAACACTTTTCGCCAAAATAGTGAAGTTTTCGCATAGTTAATGTCCTGTTCTGGTCTTCATAATTTCATAGAAATACCTGCCTAATAGTACATTCATGTATTTGCTCGAGCATGTTTACTGTGTTTCTTCGATCCCAATCCTCTTGTCATCGTGTCCCTCTTTTCCAATTTGGAAATACCTGACAGCGTAAAAAATTTTCCGAGAACAAGTTTCTGTTCGCAGTATGAGAGAACAACAACCACTATATAAGGTTGTAACTGCTATACGTAGCCTTTTCTTGTTACAGCTTTGTCAAATAGTTTTTACGTAGTGCTGAATATGTCTGACAAGATACTGATTAGCTGGTTTACGTTCTATGCCAGGAAAAATGACAGCAGTGTAAGAAATTATTTGAACAGCTGAAGCGATTACAAAACTAATCCTTTTGTGACATTTCATACTGTAGGTAATTCATTTATGTGTAATATTATAGCCGCAATCCAAAGCTAAACACTGCATGTAGAATCGATGTAGAACTCTTGTATAACTGTGATGGTTACCTTAAACAAACTCATAAACTGTAATCGTATGAGGATTGTTTCTTGTGCTTTTCGACAGTAATGACGCCACAAATCGTCTGTAATCTATACTAGATTTAACTAAATGTACTACATTTTACTAATTATAAAGTGATTATGTGGTGATTCCACAACTTTAATAATTAAAACAATGCAGTAAGATGGGCAAGTTTTTACCTGTACATAGTGTTTTGACACCATTCGAATATAGTTTGTAAGAAATTAAACATACAGAAGATATTCAAATATTATTATTATTATTAGTCGTAAAGCTCCCAACACGGAAGACGCTAGGTAAAGATGGTTCACTTCTGGGTCTTCTTATTCTTCTTGTTTGCCCACCAGGTCTTCATTCTTTGCGAGAATTCAGCTTTTCTTTCTTCGCTCCATTTTGTTCCAGTTCTCGGCGCTTTTGTCTCTGGTTTGACCTCCCATTTGTCAACTTTAAGTTTGAAATTGTTTCTTTTGTTCATGTCTTCAGTAGTAATGTTGGCTAATTCCAGATCTTTCTTTACATTTTTGATCCATTCTCCTCCATTAACAAGGGATGCTACGTATCTTACTATTTTTTTTTGTAAGTCTGTGATCGGGAAGTCTCATTATGTGGCCATAGAATTTTAGACGCCTCTTCCTCATGTCTATCTCTATGTTAGAATATTCTTCAATTTTAGAATTTTTCTGTAATCTATACCCCTCGTTGGTCCATCTTGGTCCCAGAATTTTCCTAATGATTATCCTTTCCTCTTTCTTCAGGTTTTCCATATCTGTTTTCCTTTTAAGTGTCAAGGTTTCGCTGGCATATAGCATTATTGGTTTAATTACCGACTTATAATGTTTAATTTTTGTATTTATAGATAGACATTTTTTATTGTAAATGTTTTGGACCAGCCCTAGACCCCTACGAGCTTTTAATATTCTTTCTTGTTGTGAGTATTTTTCAGAAATTATCTCTCCTAAATATTTAAAGTATGGTACCCTCTTAATTTCTCCATATTTGGTTTGTAACTTAGAAATTTCTAGATTTGTTGTTGTAAACACCGTTTTCTCAAAAGATATTTGTAGGCCAACTTTTCCTGCACACTCTTTTAAGGTTTCTATCTGTTTGACTGCCATTTCACTAGAATCTGCCATTATTGCAAGATCGTCTGCGTAGGCTAAGTAGGGGATTTGTAGGTCATCTTGTTTGGTTCCCAGTGATATTGGTTTCCAGTACTTTTCGTTTTTGAGTTCTTTTTCCCATTCTGCCATGACTCTATCCAGAACTAAGTTAAATAACAGAGGTGATAATCCATCACCTTGTCTAACCCCAGTTTTTATCTCAAATGATTTTGAAAGTTTTCCCATGAATTTCACTTTGCATTTTGTATTTGTTAATGTCTGCTCTATGATGTTCCGTGTCTTCTTATCCAGTCCTTGTTCTTCAAGAATTTTAAATAGTGTGGGTCTGTGAATTGAATCATATGCCTTTTTAAAGTCGACAAAGACATATACTGTAGGCTTCCTTCGCATTTGTCTCATCCTTGTAATCAATTTCAAGTTTAAAATTTGTTCTGGACATGATCTGTTTGGTCTGAAACCAGCTTGGAAATCTGAGATTTTGGGTTCTAGCAGTTTTTGTGTTCTTTCAAGAAGACAAGCTGATAATATCTTGTATGTGACGGCAAGTAAGGAGATTCCTCTATAGTTGTTCAAATCCGATTTATCCCCTTTTTTATGCAACGGATGTATTAGGGCACATTTCCAATCTTCTGGTATTTCTTAAGTAACCCATATGTTTTGCATAATTTTAACTAGCTCATTTCTTGAGTTAGACCCTAGACTTTTGAGAAATTCGGCTACAATTCCATCTTCCCCTGATGCTTTGTTATTTTTGAGTTTGTTTATGTGTTTGATAATTTCTTCTTCAGTTGGCGGTACAGAGTCTTGCTGTTGCGGGGCTTTAGTGCTGGATATTGGAAGAGCTTCTGTTGGTTCTGGACAGTTTAGTAGCGTTTCAAAATATTTGGCTAATTCTTCGCAGTTTTCTTCGTCGCTTAGTGCCAGATTCCCATCTGATTTCCGAAAACAGACATTTTGAGGGATATACCCTTTAATTTGGTTTGCAAAAGTTTTGTAGAATCCATGCGTATTATAATTTTTAAAATCTGCTTCTATTGATTCCAGTTGCTGAGTTACATACTTTCTCTTCTCTTGTCTAATAAGTTTATTCGAAAGTTTCCGTGTTTCTAAAAAGTTTTGAAGAGTTTTCTCATTTTTATTTGAACTGTACTTCGCAAAGGCTTCTGTACGAACTTGAATTGCCTTTTCGCATTCCATATTCCACCATGGATGTTTGTGCTTCTTCTTCAGTGGTATTTGCTCCTTCGCTATTTTTGTGATTTTTTCCTTGAATGTTTCCCAGTTGTTTGCGGGAGAATTTTCCCATTTTTTAATTGTTTCTGATTCTGTCAGTTTTTGTAGGTCAAATTTTGGGCTTGCTGGTGGAATTCTTGGTGTTTTCCTTCTTGGGGTGAATTGGACCCGAACTCTTGTGAGATAATGATCTGAGTCAATATTTGCACCTCTCCTAACCTGGATATCTCTGATCTCTTTTTGGAAGTTATATGAGATGGCCACATGGTTAATTTGAAATTCTCCCAATTGGCTTATAGGGGATCTCCAGGTCTTCTGTTTTCTTGGTTTCTTATTGAACGACGTTGAGCTGATTTTCATGTTGAATTGTTGACAAAGTTGGATTAGTCGCATGCCATTTTTGTTGGTCAATTTTTGTGCTGGGTATAGCCAAACCGTCTTCCTGTATTTCTTTTCTCTGCCAATCTGTGCATTGAAATCTCCAAGAAGTATTTTGACATCATTCCTCGGTATCTTTGACATTTCAAGTTCTAATCGTTCCCAAAATTCATCCACATTGTCTAGGTCCTTTCTATTGTCAACGTTGCAGGGTGCGTGAACATTAATTAGGGTGTAATATTTATTCTTGTGTTTCAACCTAAGAAACATTAGTCTATTGCTAATAGTTTTTACAGATTTTACAAATTTAACTGAGGATTTTTCGACCGTAAAGGCCATACCAAGCATGTTTGCCCCTTTACCAATTTTTCTGTCCGTTCCACTTTTGAAAATTCTGAAGCCATTGTAGTCAGTGATTTGATTATCAGGAAATCTGGTCTCTTGTACTGCTAGGATTTGGATTTTCAGCTTCTTTAATTCTTCTGTTAATGTGTATAATTTTCCGGTTTGTATTAGTGTCCGTATGTTTACTGTTCCAATGTAATCTTCATTTTTGGGAAGTTTTCCAGAGTGCTCCGATCCACTCACAAGTCGTGTAGGTCCGGTCTCCCCAGAATCCGATAGACCGGTTGCCACCTTTCTGCTAGGTGGGTGGATTTCACCACCTGGGGTACTTTTGTTATTACATACACGAACCATGATTTTACTTGTAATTGTATTTTGGTCTGACATGTGCCAGTTGGTAGGATCAAGGTTGTGGAGCCTTGAAACACAAATCAGCCGCCACTAACATGTGGAACAGACGCTGTCGGGAAACCGCCACTGACATATTATATAATGTCACTAGTAGTATAATGGGGTTTATAGCGCAATTTCGATATCAAATTGTTATGAAAATTAATTAAATTAATCAACCGGCACTCGCCCAACCCGTCCCCACCCCCACCTCAGACCACGCGCACCCCCGCCCCCGGATGACGACACGTGTTTTTCTCAGCTGCACGTTGGTCACAGCCTCATCCTCCCCCTACCTCCTCCTCCACTCCTTCCCTCCAACCTGCCGTATTGCCGGGAACTTCAAATTTTGGCGGCAATTTCGAATTTTGGCAGGAATTTTGAATTTTCTTGGGAATTTCCTTGTCCCAGTGGTGTACTGACATCCCACTCCACCTCCCGCCCGGGAATTGATCGAAAATTAAAATCGGCAGTTCATTTTCCGAGGCTCGAACCCTGGTTCTCCTGGGTGGAAAACCCAAGTGCACCCCTCTAACACAATTAAACTACCTGAGGCGTTTGTAACTGACAGAAAATTAAAAATCACTGTGCACTTTTTCGGGACCCTAACCCTGATTCTACTGGATGAAAGCTCAAGTGCACCCTCAACACACGTAAACTGTCCAGATGCGGGAGAAGAAGGTTGTGTTAGCCTACTTTATTTATTTTTGGTCAGGAAACTGACACAAAGATCAATCCTAATTATGTAAGTAATCACAAAGATCGGGCTTAATTGCAAAACCATAGGCATTGTGCCACACAAGGATGGCATAAAATCACAATAGAGCTTAAAAACTGATGATATCATACAACTGGTGTTACCCTGCTGGGAGACAAATTCGCAATACCACTCGAAACTAGCTACAGACACACTCAGAGAAACCCTACACCAACAAGCTGGAAGGAAAAAGGAAGGGGACTAAGGTACTATCTTTATCCTTTTTGGTACGAAATACGTTCAGTGACGATGCATGTATTGAACAGAGAGGAGCTTAAGAAGTGTATTACCTGCAAACGTACAGTATCTACTACTGTTTCACGTCAGAGTTCGCTACAGATTCCTGCTCAAAAACTATCCTGCAGCCCAGGTAATCGAAGCCAGTAAACGCTGCCACCGATGGAAAACAAATGTGTCACACTTGTAATTAAACATCTAAAGTGTAATGGAAAAACCATCACTTGCAATGAATGGGTCATAAACCGGCACATGTATGGGGAAAATCGTCGTCCTAAAAGACTGCAGAGTACAGAAGGGGTAGTAGTTGAACGTGCGTTCTTCTCGACATGCAGTCACAAACAGCCAAGGTTATTTAAAAGGGAGGTTGGGCCCGAGGCTAAATCAGCTGTGATTGGCTGGCGCAGTGACGTCGCTGTAGGAGCAAAGCGAGGCAGCGGCTAGCGCAGCAAGCGACTGTTACTAAGGACAAGCAACTACTTATAACACCAATAAGTTCTCAGGAAATTATTTAGAACAGTTGATTTACCTGTATAGATGTTTGCAGTAGAAGAAGAGTGCTACTGTCTTGATTTCCGCTTCTGTGCTGCTGCTGCTTTCTGCATTTTATGCTTCCTATTGAGGAACCGCATACGAATGAATTATAACGTGTGACGAAAATTCCGGATATTTAGTTTGGACAGCAGTGCATATTGTTTTCACTACATTTTTTTCCTTGGAAATACTATCCAATCCATTAAATTCATTAAAAATTAGTCCAAACTGAGACACCTTATGTAGCCACTCATCTGTTGGAACTGCAAGCCCACCGCGAGATAGAAATTCAATCCAACCATAATTTTCATTTGTTGGAGGATTTAAAATATCAGCAGACGGCGTTCCCAGTGTCTTGCCACAGTTCTTTGCACGATATGCAATGTAGCCAGCCAGGTAACGGAATCCTTCTGCAGAGCAGTCACATCCCTCTTAAACAGCAGATTCTTCTGGTGCAGGTTGAACAGGGAAGTTAATATCTCGTAGCTCTTTTTCACCATCTATCATTTGCAGTGCTTCGCTCATGTCAGGTAAAATTCCTGTGAACAGATGTGACGTCAAAAATCCGTCACACTCATCTGCCTCTACTGATGTGTCACTTGACAGAGGAATGTCATGAGCATTGTGTCCCAGCAGTAACAGCCGTAATCGATATTTTACTTCTGATGGAGAAGGGTTCAAATGGAAATGACCAATTCCTCTGATCTGTGAGAAAAAATTCTGGTTCAATCTTGCAGTTATAATATGTTATTTGTAGTGGCTGAAGATCTGAAAACAGTCCAAATAATGACCGAACAGTTGTCATAATGCCTTTCTGGAATGGGAGCAAGTGATTTGCATTGCCTACGCGCATTATTTCGGTACACATATACAGGTCTCTCAATATTCTTTCTTGAACATCCTTATGTATCCCATAACCACATGATAACACATTCTTATTGTACCTCCGAGCATTCAGAATGTCAAATGCGTCGTTTGCTAACTGAAAACAATTTGCTGCTTCCTCTTCTTCAGGCATTAGGTACTTTATGGCTTTAGCTGTGGTACTCGAAAAAAGTTGCATTGCCAAATAAACCCTGTGACACTCTCTCCCCGTGACACTGAGATGAAGCTGTCACAGTTCAGGATACAACTTCATTTCACTCCTATCTAGTGCGAGCAGTCTTTCTACAATAGATTTATTAACAATTTTCCCACTTGGAAGCTTTAGTCCGTCATCCAGAAAGTGGTTCCTCATTAATTTAAACAAATGCGGAACATCTGAAAACACCCAAATTCGTTTATTTTCACACTGGGAATTGGAAAAGCAGGAATTTGTTTCTGTCACATTAAAATTTTTCCACACAGATCGATTTTTTGTTCCAAGGTCGCACACTACCGCAACAACATCGTTACCAACATCTTATACAGAGCAGATAATACTGTTTGACCGATCAGCTGTTATTTGTGTTTCAAAATCATAGTAAATGGGTTGCTGCCATCCAGAAAACAAACCACGTACCATAACAAATAGCACGTTACTGTGTGGCCCTACAACACGATCTTTAACAGGATCATAAATAATATTGCTGTCTACATTCATTTCGTCGAATGATAGCACACACACACGTTCAGTTTTTGTCAATACAGATGAGTGGGCTTTCATTAGTTGCAAAACATCTGTTAGCACACCAGGAAAGCATCTGAAAGAGCGTGACGTCCATCGCTTAAGTGTTGACAGTCCTGGAAGTGGGAAGCCGACCCGATTTCTTAAAAACAAATAACACTTCCTAGACACAGCACGAAGTGTAACCGCTTTCCAAATATCTTCCCTTTGCCATTTTGCTCGTTTCTTTCCACTTAACAAGCAGTTTATCTGTGTTTTTGAAAACAATTTGCCTAATATTTGAGTCACTTTCTCCTGCACTTGCTTCTTTTGACACTTTCGTTGAAATTTTATTTTCTCACCACAAGCTTTCACTTTCAGTTACAAACGCTTCTCACTACACCTGAGATTTGCACACATAGCTGTCAGTCTGCGGTTCCTGTATTCTAATTCTTCTATACGTTTACAGAGTTCGCTGATCTGTTTACTATCAGTGTCACAGTCATCTGTCGCTGTTGACTGGTCTATTTTTCTTTTTTTCGGAGACACACTAACCAGGTGCTCAATTTCATTTTTCATTGCCTTTCTTGCCTGCAACCTGTCTGCCCTATTCGGAGAAACTGTGTCATCAGGGCCTGAATTTCCACCAACACAGGGAACACTTCCTGGTATATTCACACTCGGCACTGCATCTGGTTTAAGTGTTTTCTTCGGTGGTAGATTGAGAAGTTCTGCTCGCAAGTCACGTAGATAATCATCGGATGTGAAATGCAATGAACAAACAGTTGACGCCGCAATATTGAAGCGATCTTTTCGGTGGCACTTCATAATCCAGGCCTTCTGCACTTTAACGTCTTTTGGGAACGAATGTTAAATTATATCCTTGCCTTTTGTCTTTCGACTGTACGACAGACACCCTGTTACAGCACACCCTGGCATTTTAACGCAACACATTTACAAATCACCGCAACAACACCACAAAATAAAGCAAAACAACAACACCGGTAAAACAGCTCTTTTGGCGCCTCGACACAACGTGCTCCTATGCTGACGTCATGCGCAGAACGACGAAATATTCGCTGATCTGCGCCCCCGCAAACAGCCAAGCACCAAGGCCTTCTCACTTCCCTTCACGTCTCCTCTTACCCCTCTCCCCCCACCATCTACGATGTTCCACCAATGGTCTCTTTGCCCCCACTAACACCCTCAAGTTCCACTACCCGCTCTCTGCTTTCCACCATCTGGCCGCCGCCCAAAGGCGATGCTTCTACCCCTTGAAAACAGCGTGTATAGTCAACCAAACAATAGGAGATAAAAGGACGGCCCCCTCAAGCGCAGCTTGTTCGTCTAAAATATAGCGACAGAGCCCCATGCACCACCCCTGCCGGCCGTTGTGGCCAAGCGGTTCTAGGCGCTTCAGTCGGGAACCGCGCAACCGATACGGTCGCAGGTTCGAATCTTGCCTCGGGCATGGGTGTGTGTGATGTCATTAAGTTGGTTAGGTTTAAGTAGTTCTGAGTTCTAGGGGACTGATGACCTCAGATGTTAAGCCCCATAGAGCTCAGAGCCATTTGAACCATTTGAAGTACCATACCTGTGCAGAGAGTGGCAGTGTCTGGCGAACACTCGCAGTAGACGCACCCTCTCTGCGTCACTTGCGATACGTGGATTGCCTTCAGACGACAGTCCTAGAAATAAAATGGCATAACCCCGCCCATCCGGAGAAGGGTCCTGATGGCCCTCAAAATTCGGCTTTCCAGCCTAACGAAACAAATTGTGAGAGCTTATCTCGACCTGTGAAGGTCATTACAAGATATCGCCGCAACGAAAAAAAAAGAAACACTTGTGAAGAACCATTCCGTCTTCCAGCCGCTAGGCGGCACATCATTGCTATCAATTTGAGAGGCAAAATAATGAAATTAATCATAAGAGTCACTTTGTATGGCGAGGAATGTTTTTTTTCAGCATCCAGATTACACTCGCGAAGTAGGACAAATTTGAATCCATGGAGGGAACACGATGTTCTTTTCGAGGAACACAATTGACATATGACGTCTGAGGCTAACCACAGATGGATGCTAAAACCCACAACATATATTTCGCGTAAGATCCGCGCTATTAAAAAACACGATCATAACAACTAAGTTACCTTCACCCTGCTAAAAAAGCGGTCTTGAGTTTACAGGCACACAAGGTCGCAGATAATGTTACGCTTTCGTATCTCGAAACGTGTCGCCTTCCTTGCTTTTCTTTTCGACCCTAACTGCTATGATTTCATTCACAGACAACTCCAGAGCTGTTTATAGACAGTCCCTCTGCATCTTGTACAACTGCTCCTGAATCTGTGCCCCGCCATCCCTGCAGCTTTGTCCATGTGATCGTCCCAATTTAAGTCTGACCTGTACGGAAGTCGGAGAGCGCTATATCTAAGACCTCCTGCATCCTGTGGGGAAACAGGACGAATTGAGTTAACGCCACAGGAGGGTGTTTCACCATCTGGCGATAGTGGGAACATTGTGTTATAGCTATTCCAACCGTATACAGTGTATCCGGCCAGCGCCAAACGAAGCTTTCTCCTGCAACACGAGGTAATAGAAGAGGTAATATTAGCAGTCATGGCGGTGTTTCTTCTTGTGAAAATTAGCAAGACTATGCATCATTAATGGCATAGAGGAAGGACGGAGACTTTGTGACACATCTCCATACCACATACAGGTAGTCCGAAGGAGATGTGTGTCGCTCAGCGTGCATTCATGCCTATCATTCAAACATCTGTGATGATCCTGATAAATATACAGGCATTAATTAACTCGAGCAATTGGTTCGTGATCGAAGTCGCTTCTACAGACCGGTGTATAATTTCATCAACTGTACTTTAGGATGACCATATCCAACAGACTATAAGTCACACGAGAGGGTTCCCATGTTGCTCATTCACAAGCAGTTAAATACATCGTGTTTTTTTTCATTTGTAACACACTCAATCAGTATACACCACCGTACATTTTTTTTCCTACTTGACTTAGAGACCCATGTCAGCTGCTGCTAAACAAACATTAACACGTTTAGATCCTCTGGCTCTCACAGAAAACTGAACATCACATGGCATAAACGGTACAGCTACCATACCACAGGCTAGTAGAAATAAAACACAGACGCAATGTTCCTCATTGACAAAAATGTGGAACAGATCGCAACTTATGGAAACTGGAAGAGTTTGCAGTATTGAAAAGCGGATCCAGCAATTATTCGAAGGTGATTACCTGTACAGTTAATCTCATCTTCCCATCGAAAGGCTGGCGGATGTCTCGGTGCTCCGTTTCGAAAAGTATTGTTCCTTAATTTTAAAGTCATGTACATGATTAGCCGGCCGGGGCGGCTGAGCGGTTCTAGGCGCTTCAGTCTGGAACCGCGTGACCGCTACATCGCAGGTTCGAATCCTGCCTCGGGCATGGATGTGTGTGATGTTAGGTTAGTTAGGTTTAGGTAGTTCTAAGTTATAGGGGACTGATGACCTCAGATGTTCAGTCCCATAGTTCTCAGAGCCACCCATGTGCGATGTGTAAGGTTAGCGTCAAATGAAGCCTGCTTCTACAACACGACCACAGAATGAACAGTTACGGTGGTGTTTGTTGCTAGGAAAATTAGGAACTCTCAACATCGAAGCAGATCCGGGTCCCTCAGGATCCATTCATATCTATCACCCAAACATTCTATCAGCGTTATTCTGTGTCATTCAGTATAGAAGAGTTACGATCTATAAAAGCTCCCTTAATTTCATCCGAAAGATTTTTCCGCATCTCTCTCTTCCGATATATCGAAAACGAATACTGTCTAGGTGCCGGCATTGGGCATATGTGGCGAACGTATCAAACATACAGATAATTATCCATTGGAGCAGGTGGCCAGTGATCGATGTCGCTTGCACAGACCGGTATAAAAGTTTTGTCACCTGTACAGTATGAGAACCTTATCAGACATGCTATCAGTCGCAGGAGAGAGAGGCTGTTTCGTTGTCTGAGACACCGCTTTTTCTGCTGAAACACGCTTTGTACACTGTCATACACTTTTACCGCCATGACTTCTACGTCTGAGTCAGATTCTAAAGTAACATTATCACGTTTGTTCCACTGACTCCGCCAGAAAACTAGACATCGCACGGTGTAAATCACATTATGTGGTAATCAACCGCGTACCTGGACTGTTGGGATAGAAGAGATACCGTCAATGTACTGTAATAATTGATGCAGAACAATTCTTGTACATGGGAACGAGTATACGACAGCAAGAGGAATGCGGGAAAATGGGGAGATGGAAGCACCGGGAAACGGGAATACAGTCTTTCATTTTTCATCGAAGCAACATTCTACTGTATGCTGTTGAGGTAACAGTGACACACGCGAGTTGACTGCTGTCTTCGATGCTTTCCTGGAAAAAAGAGAACCGTGTGCCTCTAAACATACTTGCATTTGCGTTGAAGTATGACAGAGAGTGCGTGGAGTGATAGGGTGAGATTGAGCTGTAACGGGATAGGATTTAATGGTAGACTGATGATGCATTCTAGAGAGAGAGGGACATGTTGCTGAAGGTCATTTGACCATTTCTTTCCGTTGCTCTGTCGGGATGTATCGGTTGTGTGACATGACCTGCGTTCGACTCTCAAACAACTGCTTGTTCTGTCTACTTCCGATCGTTAACAGCAAACCTCTCGGTCATCAGGGGACTTTTATCCTGTTTCTATACATTCCTCTAGACGAACGAAGATCTATGCGACGTACTCCATTCCCCCTGCCTCATCTTAGGCATTAAATCGAGTCTTCAGTTTCATAACTACGGTGGTTCAAAGTAAGTGGCAGGTGTTTGTGAGGTACTACAATGTCCGTGTATACATCTGCTTGACAGATTCCTGTTTACAGAGCTAGGGGCGAAATGACGTGTAAATTCACATATCGAACACCACTGCTATGCGTGTGTCCCTTTTGTGTAAGAGGCATTACCCATTACTAACGATCATTTTATATTGGACTGAGGCGAGCATAGTATAATTTCTGAACCGTGATCGGATGTGAGTAGTGGGGGCTATACACCTCTGGAAAGCTATATTGTACGTGTATCGCAAGGAATCGATGTTTCAAGGAAGTAGTTTTTCATTTTACAATTAATTACCATAGTATGTCGCAGAGATATCTGCAAGGAGAATGTATGTCATGTGCTGGAAATATATTTCTTACATTGGGACAGTAACAGCGTTGCATTCCTTACGACTAATAGGTTGGAAACAACAACGATCCTACATTATAGTGTGTTTTAAGTGAAGAACACTTTAGCCATAGAAGTGCATGTCTTTATGTTCTCTTGGTAATGACCTCACACACTAAAACAATACTTTAGAATTGCTAGCGCAGTTGAGTTACATAAAACGCAGCAAAAAACGTCCGTCTGGAGCTCCATCATGCATAAAAACCACCCCTTTCTTCTTCTTAACCGTCTGTTGTATCATCACAACAGTTTCATTTCTGCTTTACACTGATAAGGGGTGCTAACCTCCTCGAAATTCGCCCATCTGGAGAAATCTTGTGCTCTTGATTCGGTGTGGGACAGCAGTTACAGCCTCTGTTTCCACTGTTTCTACACGAAACGTAGAACGTAGCGTTCTACTTCTGGTCAGCTGCAGGGAGCGTTCGTCAAAGACAATGAGAGGAGCTCTTTCGGTCTCTAACCTTATCCTAAGAATGCGAGAATGACTCCTATCCACATAGAGAAAGATCGTAAGTCATGCACTATGATCGAAGTGCTAAAGATATGTAGGTAGCTGTCTGGTATATGTTCGAGAATTTACATTTGATGAACATACTGCACAGTCATCTTCTTACATTGACGATGGTACTCGCAGGGTAGTGGAGGGGCTGTTTAGCGATGATACAGAAATTGGTGAGCATGGTACCGCGTCATTGGTCGGTGTTGAAATTGTGACAAAATTACTAAAATTGATCGCACTATCAACTATGATGCGAACTATTACAGTACATCGATGGTGTCTTTTCCATCCCAACAGTTCAGGTACGTGGTTGATTACCACATAATGTGATTTACACCGTGCGGTATCTAGTTTCCTGAGGGAGTCAGTGGACCAAACGTGTTAAAGACAGTTTAGAATGTGACACAGACATCGTAGTCGTGGCGGAAAAATATGTATGGCAGTGTACAAAGCGTGTTACAGAAGAAAAAGCGGTGTATCAAACAACAAAACAACGTCCCTCTCC
This sequence comes from Schistocerca americana, assembly GCF_021461395.2. Classification (NCBI taxonomy): domain Eukaryota; kingdom Metazoa; phylum Arthropoda; class Insecta; order Orthoptera; family Acrididae; genus Schistocerca; species Schistocerca americana. The sequence continues at coordinate 564,352,481 of NC_060130.1, forward strand.
TGCGACTGATAATATGTGGAATAAGGGTATGTGCATGCGACGTCGATCACTGGCCACCTGCTCCAATCTTGCAAGAAAATGCTACATTTGGTGCAGACATTACACGTCGTACATGGGTGGCAGAGATATGACAACATGTTCCCACTTCCAACCAGTGGTCAAAACACGCTCCTATAGCATTAACTCAGTTCACTCCGTTTCTACACGGGTTGCAAAATGTGGTGGATATTGCTCCCTCTGACTTCTGGGTAAAATTTCTAAAACTGAGCTCGCTGTCAATAGCAGTGTGTATATCTGCACATCGCTCCATATCAATGACATCTTTCCAATCCCAACTGACCACTGGGTACACTGTTGATTACCGCATAAAGATAGACTGAAACCACTCCGTTGGGATGGAGGGAACCTTGACGAACACTGAATTTTTGCTCCTTGTTGATGTGGAACGTGGGATTAAATGTAGAGGTCATCATCTGAATGCAGTGGTTTGGAAGCGTTCCTCATTGCTACAGATGCGTCCTATTTCCATATGCTGCTATACCATACACATGTTTAGCTTTTTATTTTTTATTTAGTTTCACCAATAATATAAAAATACCTCTTTTTATTTGTGCTGTCTGACGAGCGTTGTGAACAGCACCATCCAGCGATGATCAACACCGCAACAGTAATCATGCACATGACTTTAAAATTAAGGAACAGTACGTTTCGAAACGGAGCACCAAGACATCCGCTAGCCTTTCGATGGGAAGATGAGATTAACTATACAGGTAATATCTTTCGAATAATTGCTGGAACCGCACTACAATACTGCAAACTCTTCCAGTTTCCACACCTTGCTATCTCTTCCTCATTTTTGTCAATGAGAAGCATTACGTCTGTGTTTTATTTCTACCAGCCTGTGGTATGGTAGCTGTATAGTTTATGCCATGCGATGTTCACTTTTCTGTGAGAGCCAGGGGATCAAAAGGTGTTGACGTCGGTTTAGCAGCAGCTGACATGGGTCTCTAAGTCATCGTACAGAAAACAAAGTGTGTGGCGGTGTACACTTATTGGGTTTGTTACAACCGAGAAAAAACACTGTATTTGACTGCTTATGAAGGAGCAAGTCAGGAACACTTCTGTGTGATTGATGTTCGGTTGGATATGGTCAAAATACAGTACAGGTGATGAAATTATACACCTGTCTGTGGAAGCGAATTTGATCACGAACAACCTACTCCAATGAACCAATACCTGTATAATTAATAGGATCGCCACATTTGATTGGGTGATAGACATGAATGCACCCTGAGAGACATAGATGTCCTTCGGACTACCTGTATGTAGTTTGGAGATGTGTCACAAATTCTTCGTCCTTCGTCTATGCCATTTATGATGTGTAGTCTTCCTAATTTTCCCAACAAAAAACACCACCGTAACTTCTCGTACTATCTCTTTTGCTATCTCGTGTTCTAGGGGAAAGCTTCCTTTGACGTTGGCCGTACACATTGTATGTGGTTGTCAGAGCAATGAGGCCATGTTCCCATTTCCACCGAGTGGTCGTAAACGCTACTGTCGCATTAACTGAACTCGTCCTGTTTTCCCAAAGGATGCAGGAGGTTTAGATATAGCGCTCTCTGACTTGCGTACAGGTCAGACTTAAATTCGGACTATCATATGGATTAAGCTGCGGGGAGGGCAAGCAGAGAGTTAGGAGCAGTTACAAAATGCAGAGCGACTCTCTAAAAACAGTTGTGGTGTGTATGGCATCCTTAGAACATAGGTTCGAAAAAAAAAAGAGATACGTATGTGACTAGTTTAGAGATACGAGAGTGGCATGAATATGATTCACCAGTGGCTGTATTTATTAAAAGACGTCTCTACAGGATCCCACGCAAATTTTTTTGGTTGAATGAATAGAATTCATTCCAAATAGCGGACAGCAATTCTGCCTGAAACGATGTGTGCCTGTAGCCAAAACCACTTTTTATGCAGCGTGATGGTAACTTAGTCGTTCTGATCGTGTTCTCAAATATCGCGGTCCTTACCCGAAATGTATGTTGTGTGTTGTAAAATCCCTCTGTGGTCAGCTTCAGATGTCAATTATCGATAGTGTTCCTCGAAAAGAACATCGTGTTCGCCCCGTGGATTCCCAGTTGTCTTGCTTGTCAAGTGTAATCCGGCTGCTGAAAAAAATGTTACTCGCCATACGAAGTGACTCTCATGACCAATTTAATTAATTAGCCTATCTAATTGATATCAATGACGTGCCACCTCGCAGTTGGAAGAGATGGCTAGGGCACCACGGAATTATTCTTCACAAGCGTTCCTTTTTTTTTTTTTTTTTTTTTTTTGCGGCTATCTTTTAACGAAATTCCAATCGCCCCCTACACAGGGCGATATAAGCTCTCACGATCTGCTTCGTAAACGCTAGTAGGATATAGCATCGAATTGGTAAAAGGGTACTAGTCATAGTGTACTTAAAAGCTAGGTTCTCTTGAACTATAGCTTCTTGTTATCAAACGCTAAATGAATGTGTTTTTTCCGATATGTGTGCCAATGGCGCAAAAGATTGTCTGCAATGTTTATAATTCACGTGCATGTCAGTTTATTTGCAGACACTGAACGACAGAGATACTCTCAGGTTTCGTAATTTGTTCAACAAGGTCGAAGAAATTGCTTAATGTAGAGTTATTTTTCTTTGGAGTTTAAATTCTAGCTTTCTCTTCAGTCTGATGACAGTTTCAAAATAACGAGGACCTTCTATGGTGATCGGTAGTTCTCGCATCAAAGTATTTGAAATTTTTTTCCTCATTTTACACAGGGTGGGCATGTCTCTGCTCATCATTTGTGAAGGGTGGTGGTACACTTCGCTGCATATCACAAAATAATGAGCTGCGACTGCATTAGGACGTAAAAACTATAACGATTTTTCTCATAAAACCAAAAGAAAATGGAATATACCTATTTTCGTGCAAAGAGGACACTTATTATGGTCGCAAATGCGTTTTCCTTTTTTTAATAGATGCTTGACTGCAGATACGTTGACGTCAGATACAATTGTTCTCCATCACCGAACAGCGGGCTGCTGTGGGCGAGAGGGCGAGGAGGCGTATCTCCTGTGGTGGTCACCGGACACAGCCGCTCTGTAGCTATATTTTAGAAAAATAAGTTGGTCTTGAGGTGGTCGTCCTTCTATCTCCTCTTGTTTAGTTGACTAATCACGCTATTGTGCATGGATAGGAGCGTAGCCTTAAGGCGGCGGCCAGATGGTGGAAAGCCGAGTGCGGGCAGAGGCCTTAGAGGCTTAGATGGTAGCGGGGGCGCGAGACGCTCGATTGTGCATCCTAGAGGGGGGAAGAGGGAGCCGTGAGGGAAAGTGAGAGGGCTTTGGTTTTCGGCTGTTTGTGATTATACATCAAGAAGAATGCACGTTGAACTACCACCCCCTCTGCACCCTGCAGTCTTTTAGGACATGTGTTGTATTATGACCTGTTCATTACGAGTGCTGGTTTTTTCATGACAATTTCGGAACGTAATTAGAACAGTGACTCATTTTGCATATGGTTGTGTAATTAGGCCCAATCTTTGTGATTAATTATGTTGATAGGATCGATCCTAGCGTCAGTTTCCCGACAAAAATAAACAGAGTATAGTTACCTAACGTCCCCCTCCCACTTCTGGACAGTGTCCGTGTTTGGTTGTGGACTTGGGCTTTCCATTCAGTAGAATCAGGATTCGACTTCTGGAAAGGACACAGCCATTTTTAATTTCCCGTCAGTTCCAGGCACCTCTGGTGGTTTAATTGAGTTACAGAGATGCACTTGGGCTTTCCATCCAGGTGTTTCGACTCCTGGAAAGGGGACCGCCAATTTATATTTCCCAACAATTCCGAGGTGTGGGATGGGGTGGGATTTAAGCACAGCACTGGGACAAGGAAATTCTCACGAAAATTCGAAATTACCGCCAACATTCGAAATTCCCGCCAATAAGGTAGATTGGTGGACGGGGCGTGGTGGAGGCGGGGTAGGGGTAGGAGGGGACTGGGGCACACGTGCAGCTGAGAAAAACCTGTGATGTCATCTGGGGTGGGGGTGGGTGTGGTTGAAGGCAGGGGTTGGCCTGGATGGGCGTGGGTTGAGGTTATTAATTGATCAATTTAATTAATTTGCGTATTAGTTTGATATCAAAATTGTGCTACAAACCTCACTATACTATTACTAATGTCCTTAATACAAACTATATTTAAAATAGGATTAAACGTAGAATTCACTTTCATTTAGAGTGTCTCTGGTTAACATACGACGCAGTCCAAGTATGGAATGTCGTTTCAAGCGTGTAACGGAAATCTAAAATATATTTCTTGATTCTTGTACTCTAAACTGTATTACTGCCCCATCTAGAGAACTGAGCATGTTCCTTGGTTTTTTATTGAGTTTACAACGTTTAATACACTCCTGGAAATGGAAAAAAGAACACATTGACACCGGTGTGTCAGACCCACCATACTTGCTACGGACACTGCGAGAGGGCTGTACAAGCAATGATCACACGCACGGCACAGCGGACACACCAGGAACCGCGGTGTTGGCCGTCGAATGGCGCTAGCTGCGCAGCATTTGTGCACCGCCGCCGTCAGTGTCAGCCAGTTTGCCGTGGCATACGGAGCTCCATCGCAGTCTTTAACACTGGTAGCATGCCGCGACAGCGTGGACGTGAACCGTATGTGCAGTTGACGGACTTTGAGCGAGGGCGTATAGTGGGCATGCGGGAGGCCGGGTGGACGTACCGCCGAATTGCTCAACACGTGGGGCGTGAGGTCTCCACAGTACATCGATGTTGTCGCCAGTGGTCGGCGGAAGGTGCACGTGCCCGTCGACCTGGGACCGGACCGCAGCGACGCACGGATGCACGCCAAGACCGTAGGATCCTACGCAGTGCCGTAGGGGACCGCACCGCCACTTCCCAGCAAATTAGGGACACTGTTGCTCCTGGGGTATTGGCGAGGACCATTCGCAACCGTCTCCATGAAGCTGGGCTACGGTCCCGCACACCGTTAGGCCGTCTTCCGCTCACGCCCCAACATCGTGCAGCCCGCCTCCAGTGGTGTCGCGACAGGCGTGAATGGAGGGACGAATGGAGACGTGTCGTCTTCAGCGATGAGAGTCGCTTCTGCCTTGGTGCCAATGATGGTCGTATGCGTGTTTGGCGCCGTGCAGGTGAGCGCCACAATCAGGACTGCATACGACCGAGGCACACAGGGCCAACACCCGGCATCATGGTGTGGGGAGCGATCTCCTACACTGGCCGTACACCACTGGTGATCGTCGAGGGGACACTGAATAGTGCACGGTACATCCAAACCGTCATCGAACCCATCGTTCTACCATTCCTAGACCGGCAAGGGAACTTGCTGTTCCAACAGGACAATGCACGTCCGCATGTATCCCGTGCCACCGAACGTGCTCTAGAAGGTGTAAGTCAACTACCCTGGCCAGCAAGATCTCCGGTTCTGTCCCCCATTGAGCATGTTTGGGACTGGATGAAGCGTCGTCTCACGCGGTCTGCACGTCCAGCACGAACGCTGGTCCAACTGAGGCGCCAGGTGGAAATGGCATGGCAAGCCGTTCCACAGGACTACGTCCAGCATCTCTACGATCGTCTCCATGGGAGAATAGCAGCCTGCATTGCTGCGAAAGGTGGATATACACTGTACTAGTGCCGACATTGTGCATGCTCTGTTGCCTGTGTCTATGTGCCTGTGGTTCTGTCAGTGTGATCATGTGATGTATCTGACCCCAGGAATGTGTCAATAAAGTTTCCCCTTCCTGGGACAATGAATTCACGGTGTTCTTATTTCAATTTCAGGAGTGTACAATAAAAATCGTGTACTTCTCAGGCAGCTACAAACTTATCGATTTGATGGCCCTTTTGTGGTTTGAATTTCGTTAATTCTTTATTCAGTCAAAGTGTTCCTCATATGCCCTGGTAACACTGTTTCTATGCTGGTCATACGTTTAAGATTGCGCTACTCTTCCATTATTGAGACTATAACGTCTAGAAATCTTATCGCTTCCAAAGGGAAAAACGGTTCAAATTGGGTTTATGTATGGAGTATCAACAGTATTAACTCATAGATATCAATTACTCATTTTCACGGTTAACTGGTTCAAACGTTTTCTGCACAACACAGTCTGTCTCACGCAGTTTAGAGGCAGCTACCTCGTACTGAAGTCTGATCATTTCACGTTGCAGGGTCTAACAATATAGCTCGATAATAATCTAGTTATTATTTCATAACTGGCCAGAGTCGGGAAGGTGATTTGATTGTAGACAATCAACGGCAGGTAACCCAGACATTAGTAAGTGGAAAGAATTATTTCTTCCTAGTTTATATCTTATTTTACTTAACAGTTTCCTGCATATGAAATGTAACCACAATTTCTGTATTCGTTTAAAAATTGAACTGAAAGTGATATCTCCATTAGAGTGACCGAACCCTGACATTCAGAACAGACTAACACAAATAACAAGAACAGACCGCTGTACAGACCTGGTATCTCGCAAAATGAAAGTAAGCAAGCTCTTGAATACTTTTTTAATGTTTAATACTTGATATATTTCACCTATCTAGCTACAGTCGTCAGTATAATACACTCATGATCAGAAAAAGTGGAACACCATGAATGACGAGAGAAAGGACGTTCATACGAGGTGCATTCAAGTTCTAAGGCCTCCGATTTTTTTTCTCCGGACTGGAAAGAGATAGAAACATGCGCATTGTCTTAAAATGAGGCCGCAATCATTGTCAATACGTCCCAGAGAAGGCAGCACCGTACGGCAGATGGAATTTTACCGCCAGCGGCGAAAATGATAACTATTTTAAATACTTAAAATGGCGACGTTTTCCTTACTTGAACAGCGTGCAATCATTCGTTTTTTGAATTTGCGTGGTGTGAAACCAATTGAAATTCATCGACAGTTGAAGGAGACATGTGGTGATGGAGTTATGGATGTGTCGAAAGTGCGTTCGTGGGTGCGACAGTTTAATGAAGGCAGAACATCGTGTGACAACAAACCGAAACAATCTCAGGCTCGCACAAGCCGGTCTGACGACGTGATCGAGAAAGTGGAGAGAATTGTTTTGGGTATCGCCGAATCACTGTTGAACACATCGCTTCCAGAGTTGGCATTTCTGTGGGTTCTGTGCACACAATCCTGCATGGCGACCTGAAAATGCAAAAAGTGTCATCCAGGTGGGTGCCACGAATGCTGACGGACGACCACATGGTTGCCCGTGTGGTATGTTGCCAAGCAATGTTGACGCGCAACGACAGCATGAATGGGACTTTCTTTTCGTCGGTTGTGACAATGGATGAGACGTGGATGCCATTTTTCAATCCAGAAACAAAGCGCCAGTCAGCTCTATGGAAGCACACGGATTCACCGCCACCAAAAAAATTTCGGGTAACCGCCAGTGCCGAAAAAATGGGACAGCGAGGGCGTAATCCTTACCCATTGCGTTCCAAAGGGCACTACGGTAACAGGTGCATCCTACGAAAATGTTTTGAAGAACAAATTCCTTCCTGCACTGCAACAAAAACGTCCGGGAAGGGCTGCGCGTGTGCTGTTTCACCAAGACAACGCACCCGCACATTGAGCTAACGTTAAGCTACAGTTTCTTCGTGATAACAACTTTGAAGTGATTCCTCATACTCCGTACTCACCTGATCTGGCACCTAGTGACTTTTGGCTTTTTCCAACAATGAAAGACGCTCTCCGTGGCCGCACATTCACCAGCCGTGCTGCTATCGCCTCAGCGATTTTCCAGTGGTCAAAACAGACTCCTAAAGAAGCCCTCGCCGCTGCCATGGAATCATGGCGTCAGCGTTGTGAAAAATGTGTACATCAGCAGTACGATTACGTCGAGAAGAAACGCCAATTTCATCGATTTCGGGTGAGTAGTTAATTAGAAAAATAAATCGGAGGCCTTAGAACTTGAATGCACCTCGTATTTATTGGGCATCTACATTAGTATGTTCTGCAGAAATGATTAGCATTTCAGTCACCTAGGTTCAGCATGTGTCCTGTTGCCTAGTAGGCACAGGGTCTGCCAAGGGTCCTAATAACTTGTTTTATGCATGGTGCAATCGATGCGTATAAGGCACAAATGACATCCTGTAGTATAGTCACCCGTGCTCCATTTCCTGGTTCCTGAGTTCATCTGTGGTGGTTGACATTGAGTCACAGTACTGCTGCCGTCCTTTTACTATATCTCACACATTTCCGATAGGCGACAAGTCTGGTGATCTAGCGGACCAGGACAAAAGGCTGACATCCTGTCATACGAAGATGGCACGACTTCGTGCTGCAACTTGTGGTCCTGTATGTCTTGCTGAAAACTGGCGTCTGGGGTGTTGTGCAGAAATAGTATGGCTTTGCTGGGAAAAACTTACGTCGATTTTCAGATGAAGCTCGTAAAACGACTGAGGTAGTTTTTTAAGAAATAAATGGGGAAACATTGGTATATAGAGGGAAATACAGCGATACACTGCACCCTGCATTGTGTTAATCTGCTGGCAATGTGCGAAAATAACTGCCATCATGGACGTTGTTGTAAAGACCGTTACTAAACTGAGATCGTACTGCTTGGGATATCGACAGTTTAAATCCTTCCTGGAAGAGATAGAGGGTATTTGTGTCCATGTGCCTTAGTTTTGTGAAGTACCCTGCTTGAAGCAAGGTGTTTGAGAAAGTTTTTTTCAACTTGCAGAAAGACATAGCGTATTCTACATCTACATCTACATCGATACTCCGCAAGCCACCTGACGGTGTGTGGCGGAGGGTACCCTGAGTACCTCTATGGGTTCTCCCTTCTATTCCAGTCTCGTCTTGTTCGTGGAAAGAAGGATTGTCGGTATGCTTCTGCGCGGGCTCTAATTTGTCTTATATCATCCTCATGGTCTCTTCGCGAGATATACGTAGGAGGGAGCAATATACTGCTTCACTCTCGAAACAAAAGCCCTTACCGAGCTGCTGAGCGTCTCTCCTGCTGAGTCTTCCACTGGAGCTTATGTATCATCTCCGTAACACTTTCGCGATTACTAAATGATCCTGTAACGAAGCGCGCTGCTCTCCGTTGGATCTTCTCTATCTCTTCCATCAACCCCATCTGGTACGGATCCCACACTCTTGAGCAGTATTCAAGCAGTGGGCGAACAAGCGTATTGTAACCTACTTCCTTTGTTTTCGGATTGCATTTCCTTAGTATTCTTCCAATGAATCTCAGTGTGGCATCTGCTTTACCGACGATCAACTTTATATGATCATTCCATTTTAAATCACTCCTAATGCGTACTCCCAGATAATTTATGGAATTAACTGCTTCCAGTTGCTGACCTGCTATTTTTTAGCTAAATGATAAGGGAACTATCTTTCTATGTACTCGGAGCACATTACACTTGTCTACTTAGAGATTCAATTGCCATTTCCTGGAACATGCGTCAATTCGCTACAGATCCTCCTGCAATTCAGTACAATTTTCCATTGTTACAACCTCTCGATACACCACAGCATCATCTGCAAAGAGCCTCAGTGATCTTCCGATGTAAATGACATGGTCATTTATGTATATTGTGAATAGCAACGGTCCTATGACACTCCCCTGCGGAACACCTGAAATCACTCTTACTTCGGAAGACTTCTCTCTATTGAGAATGACATGCTGCGTTCTGTTATCTAGGAACTCTTCAATCCAATCACACAATTGATCTGATAATCCGTATGCTCTTACTTTGTTCATTAAACGACTGTGGCGAAGTGTATCGAACGCCTTGCGGAAGTCAAGAAACACGGCATCAACCTGTGAACCCGTGTCTATGGCTCTCTGAGTCTCGTGGACGAATAGCGCGAGCTGTGTTTCACACGACCGTCTTTTTCGAAACCCATGCTGATTCCTGCAGAGTAGATTTCTAGTCTCCAGAAAAGTCGTTATACTCGAACATAATACGTGTTCCAAAATTCTACAACTGATCGACGTTAGAGATATAGGTCTATAGTTCTGCACATCTTTTCGACGTCCCTTCTTGAAAACGGGAATGACCTGTTCCCTTTTCCAATGATTTGGATCGATACGCTCTTCTAGAGACCTACGGTACACCGCTGCAGGTAGGGGGGCATGTTCCTTCGCGTACTCTGTGTAAAATCGAACTGGTACCCCCTCAGGTCCTGCGGCCTTTCCTCTTCTGAGCGATTTTAATTGTTTCTCTATCCCTCTGTCGTCTATTTCGATATCTACCATTTTGTCTTCTGTGCGACAATCTAGAGAAGGAACTACAGTGCAGACTTCCTCTGTGAAACAGCTTTGGAAAAAGACATTTAGTATTTCGGCCTTTAATCTGTCATCCTCCGTCTCAGTACCATTCTGGTCACAGGGTGTCTTGACATTTTGTTATGATCCACCTACCGCTTTGAAATAAGACCACAATTTCTTACGAGTTTCTGCCAAGTCAGTACATATAACTTTACTTTCGAATTCATTGAACACCTCTCGCATAGCGCTCCTCACACTACATTTCGCTTCGCGTAATTTTTGTTTGTCTGCAAGGCTTTGGCTATGTTTGTGTTTGCTGTGAAGTTCCCTTTGCTTCCGCAGCAGTTTTCTAACTCGGTCGTTGTACCACGGTGGCTCTTTTCCATCTCTTACGATCTTGCTTGGCAGATACGCATCTAACACATATTGTACGATGGTTTTGAACTTTGTCCACTTATCGTCAACACTATCTGTACTTGAGACAAAACTTTTGTGTTGAGCCGTCAGGTACTCTGTAATCTGCTATTTGTCACTTTTGCTAAACACAAAAATCTTCCTACATTTTTTAATACTTCTATTTACGGCTGAAATCATCGATGCAGTAATCGCTTTATGATCGCTGATTCCCTGTTCTGCGTTAACTGTTTCAAATAGTTCGGGTCTGTTTGTCACCAGAAGGTCTAATATGTTATCGCCACGAGTCGGTTCTCTGTTTAACTGCTCAAGGTAGTTTTCAGATAAAGCACTTCAAAAATTTCACTGGATTCTTTGTCCCTGCCACCCGTTATGAACGTTTTAGTCTCCCAGTCTATATCCGGCAAATTAAAATCTCCACCCAGAATTATAACATGGTAGGGAAATCTACTCGAAATATTTTCCAAATTATCCTTCAGGTGCTCAGCCACAACAGCTGCTGAGCCAGGGGGCCTATTATTCATGAAAGGAACACCAGTAAAAAGGTTCAATGAGCCGAAGCAGATATTACGTCTTGCATTTCTAACTGACCTTACAAAGTGTGGTGTCACCGCCAGACACCACACTTGCTAGGTGGTAGTTTTAAATCGGCCGCGGTCCATTAGTACATGTCGGCCCCGCGTGTCGCCACTGTCAGGGATAGCAGACCGAGCGCCACCACAAGGCAGGTCTCGAGATACGGACTAGCACTCGCCCCAGTTGTACGGACGACTTTGCTAGCGACTAGATGGACGAAGCATTGCTCATTAGGCGAGCCAATAGTTAGAATAGCCTTCAGCTAAGTCAATGGCTACGACCTAGCAAGGCGCCATTAGTAACATTGCATGTATCTAAAGAGTCTCACTTGTATCGCCACAATCTCCAGATGTACCACAAGGATGGATTAAAGTTAAGTATTCCAGCAGCTACGTACTTTTCTTTATAGCATTCATTACGTATCCTGTTTCAGACCTCACGCCATCCTGCTTCAGCTTAGCGCGTGCCTATCGGCTTCCTCTCATTGTGTCTAGGCTGTCTTGTCTAGACACAACACAAAGCATCTCATCGTCTTAATACAACTTTGCACTGTAGTCACACAGTAATGACGTTTTTTACACCGTTTAGATCGTTAAAAGATAGCTGCTGTAGTTAAGGCTATGGTCACTAGCGTACTTTTTGAATGTTGCACTAACTATAAATGTACTACATCTTGAAAGAGAGACACTGAGAGAAAATTTTTATGAATTTGTACCAGTGCTACATACTTTGTTAGGAGACTTTGATAGTAGATTTAATGCCTTAAGTTGATTTGGACTTGCAACTCCTTTTGCAGTGCACGCTGAAAGTGCGCCTCCAGGAATTCAGTTAGAACTCACTGACTTTCAGTATAGTGCTGGGATCAGGCAGAGGTTACGCACTGCAGATAACATTGATGTAGTTTACCAAATCTTCACTCGAGAAAAGTTTCCACATCTCTTTCCAACAGCTGCTTGAATCTGCAGTACGTTTGTCTTCTCTGAACAATGAAATTAACTAAACTGAAGCTTTGGCGCAGTCTTACTGACGTTCATCTGACTGGGGCGATGCGTTTAATGACCAAGGATCTCACTCCAAACATCGACATGGGAAAAATATTTAAACCAATTGCAGAGTGACGAACAAGGATTTTCTTTGTTTTTCATAAGTAGCAAGCCATGTACGAACTCTGAACTTACCCCTTCTCACAGTAACATTGCATGTAATAAGTTAATAGGTGTTTAACGAAAAGAGCATGTGTTTTTCTTTTACTACCATGTGACTGCGTTGCATTTGTGACCAAGAAATTAAGCCGACAGGACTGACAGTTTAGTCTTTTCCTTCATCACTAGATCTCCCACTTCTCCACTGAATAGCGACAGAATCTGAAACGTATTGTACTGCTTGTACCTGCTGTCAATGTCAACCTATGATGTGTATTACTTTGCAGCGCTGCTCTGTTTATTACGCCACTGCGTAGTGGAATGATTATTCATTGGCGCCGTGTTACACCTCTGTCGACCTGCAGACGGTCAATCGCGTTTCTATCGTCAGATAGTGCCAACTACTCAAGAGTTCGTACTTCATGTTCCATTTCCTCTGAGCTCGCTTCCTTCAAAAAAAAAAAAAAAAAAAAAAAAAGAGGCAGAATGCCAGCCTTTAGTTTTTCTAGAGGAAGCGAGAACTATACATTCGAGCTCAGAGGAATGTAGGACATGAAGTATGAGCTGGTAGCTCAAGGGAAAATTTCAGTAATAAAATATCCCACATGGACAGACGTGGTAAAACAACACAACTGTTTTACAACGAAATATTTCACATGCATAGCCTTAAACAACGAGATGGCGCATAAAAAGTTTCACACTAGCGTAAATTCATCTGATTATGTTGATGACAGAAATTGTTGCTACTCTTATTCGTTAACATTTTTGTGTAACACAAGGGAGGGTACACTTCCGTAAATACTATGAGCAGTTCTTTTTTTTATTGTACTATTAAATTAATTACAAGACTTAAAAGGAGCCGGCCGAAGTGGCCGTGCGGTTAAAGGCGCTGCAGTCTGGAACCGCAAGACCGCTACGATCGCAGGTTCGAATCCTGCCTCGGGCGTGGATGTTTGTGATGTCCTTAAGTTAGTTAGGTTTAACTAGTTCTAAGTTCTAGGGGACTAATGACCTCAGCAGCTGAGTCCCATAGTGCTCAGAGCCATTTGAAACATTTGAACTTAAAAAGGACATAACAATCTGCTGTGACTACAAGGTCAAGTGTGAACTATTGATTATGTGTTGTTGGCAGTCTTCGGTCCTGTTCGCAAGTAAGACAAAGAGAGCTGCTAGCACATTATGCCTACATGGCGATGCCCCGTCGGTAGCTCACATGTCCAGCCCCGCGTTCGTTTTTCCCGTGCGCTGTTCGAAAACGAACAGTGTATAAACAGTCAATGGCTCTGAGCGCTATTGGACTTCACATCTTAGGTCATCAGTCCCTTAGAACTTAGAACTATTTAAACCTAACTAACCTAAGGACATCACACACATCCATGCCCGAGGCAGGATTCGAACCTGCGACCGCAGCGGTCGCGCGGTTCCAGACTGTAGCGCTATAAACAGTCCGTTTGTGCTTTGATGAAGACTCTGCCAGGCACTGAAGTGTTAATGGGAGAGTAGTCATGTATATTTGGATGCAGTATGTATGAGGGACAGGCAAATGACTGTTCTTGTACATTGGCAAACCCCACTGTCGTTTTCAGAGAGTTTTTCGTACTACTCTAGCAATACGTGCTTGTCTACATCTGTACTTGAAAGCACCGTACAAATACCAAAGCACACAGAAGTATTAATGAATAATAAATTTTTCCTCTAAATTCTTCTTTCTTACTTCATATGTGTGCAAATAAGAGCCCTTTCTTCATGTGGAAATCACAATTACGTGATCTGTCGCTGAAAACCACGCGACCGGCTGCCGTGTCAAGGCCGGTTCTCACTAGGGCCGCCGCGTGTCAAAACCGCAGGGCAGAGCCTTGGTTGCCATGCGAACACCGCCAGCGGCGCGGTATAGCGGGGGGCTCTGCGTAGCGGTTGCCCATGTGGAGCTGGTGCCGTTGCCGCTGCCGCGTGCCGTGCTGCAAGTCCGCGCCTCCGGTCACAGAACGTGCTGAGCGTGATGTCACGTACAGAACCCCTGGCCACAAGAATTTTCGCCGAAGTGCTGGTGCGGATGCGGCACCAGCTATGAAATCCTTATCCCGTTACAAGGAAAGTATTCTGTGAAAAAATGTGATTATTCGTCATTGTACAGCCTGATATATTTGCTCGATAAAGGACTGAATTTCTTTTCGTTATTCGTCGTGGTTACTTGCTGTACCACTTTAAAGTAAACCGCTACACGAAAGTTTGAGTGTGCTGAGGTAAAGACGCATTGCGTAGACTTTTCCTATAATTTATTTTAGGTAATACATTACTACGTATGAGATTTAGCCAACATATCGAAATTGTTTTTAAAGTTCAGAGCAGAACGATAGCTATCATCATTTTTGAGACATTGGATGATATGCCATTGCAGGGTCGAGTGCTACGCGACCAGTTTTATTTTATTTTTATTTTTCAGATGATAGCTCGTAAAGAGCCACGTATTTTGTCACCGTAGAAGTCCGCAAAATCTATTTCCCTATTGAGATGTTAAAGTAACTATAGTTTTTCTCAATGGGTCACTTATTTATATGGAATTTAATAGCGTGTTAAACGAGAATTACAGTGATGCGGAACACATCAATATTTACAATAATCTGTACAGGGTGTTACGAGAAAGAACGGCCAAACGTTCAGGAAACATTCCTCA
The DNA here is from genome assembly GCF_021461395.2 of Schistocerca americana. Lineage (NCBI taxonomy): Eukaryota > Metazoa > Arthropoda > Insecta > Orthoptera > Acrididae > Schistocerca > Schistocerca americana. The sequence goes on from NC_060130.1 coordinate 564,367,581, forward strand.
CACACAAATAAAGAAAAGATGTCATGTGGACATGTGTCCGAAAACGCTTAATTTTCATGTTAGAGCTCATTTTAGTTTCGCTCAATGGAGCACGTTATCATGGTTTCATACGGGATACTCTACCTGTGCTGCTAGAACATGTGCCTTTACAAGTACGACACAACATGTGGTTCATGCACGATGGAGCTCCTGCATATTTCAGTCGAAGTGTTCGTACGCTTCTCAACAACAGATTCGGTGACCGATGGATTGGTAGAGGCGGACCAATTCCATGGCCTTCACGCTCTACTGATCTCAACCCTCTTGACTTTCATTTATGGGGGCATTTGAAAGCTCTTGTCTACGCAACCCCGTTACCAAATGTAGAGACTCTTCGTGCTCGTATTGTGGACGGCTGTGATACAATACACCATTCTCCGGGGTTGCATCAGCGCATCAGGGATTCCATGCGACAGAGGGTGGATGCATGTATCCTCTCTAACGGAGGACATTTTGAACATTTCCTGTAACAAAGTGTTTGAAGTCACGCTTATACGTTCTGTTGCTGTGAGTTTCCATTCCATGATTAATGTGATTTGAAGAGAATAAAATGAGCTCTAACATGGAAAGTAAGCGTTTCCGGGCACATGTCCACATAACATATTTTCTTTCTTTGTGTGTGAGGAATGTTTCCTGAAAGTCTGGCCGTACCTTTTTGTAACACCCTGTATAGACCTACAAACGTTAAACCGAAAGTAATTTGCTTCTGTGTCCTCAGACATAATTTTCTAACTATCTATACAACTACTGATTATTTCTTTCTGTTCGTGAAAAGGCTTTTTCTTGCTGCAATGTACTATATTTGTTCCAGACGCGTTCCGCCCTTAACTCTGAGGCATCTTCAGTGGAATTATCCAATTTTGTTTTCATATGCGACATTTTAGTCCTGTAAAACAATTCACATCTTACTTTATTACGTAAATAAGGTATTACTTATAGTTAACTGAGCTTTAGCCTGACTTATACGTTTCCTCTCATATGGTCACATGCTGAAATTTGCACTAAAACTTGAGTTACAGAACATACGCACTTTTCATTTTCGTACTTTTTTCTTCACAATTTTCATGTTCTTTGCACCAACTGGTGTAGAGAACTATTATTCTTCTGTCACTCACTGTTGTGATTTAAAGTTAACTTTCTTTCTTCCTATTTAGTTTGTTTATCTACATGTTGCTAACACAACGAATTGTACGCTGAAAAGTAATGTCTGTTCATTTCTGTTCTTCTGTTGTCCAGTGCGAGTTATAGAAAGTTGAATGTGAATGCAGTAGCTGTCAGAGGATGGTTGGAAGTTTTGGTTTTCAGCTGATTGGAGTTTTGGTTTAAATGTGGAGATGTTCAGGTAAGAGTAAACTCACTGCTTACATCAACAGATAAAATAGTAGAATAACATCTGAACAGTAACAGAGATACATACACAAATACATCACAAGTGATATACGCTAGAGACTATGTTAAACAAATATTCTGGCAATAAATACGCAGCTGACCTACCTAATAAAATGTGATGTTATTTGCAGCTGGGTCGTATTAACAAGAAATACAATTCGTCCCACTATTTGTTTGCTGTGCTCTTCAGCCTGAATACCGTGGTGATACAGTGCGCCACGATAGCCTATCCAGCGTAGGCGTTCACATCTCTACGTAACTACTGCATCGTACATCCATTCTAATCTGCTTACCGTTGGCAAGCCTTAGTCTCTTTCTACAACTTAGCCTCCATTACCAAACTGACGATTCCTTGATGACTCAGAATGTGTCCTGTCAACTGGTCCCCTCTTTTAGCCAAGTTGTGCCACAATTTCCTTTTCCTCTTCAGTTTATTCCAGTACCTTTTCCTTAGTTATACGACCTACATATCATCCCTTCAGCATTCTTTTTTAGTACCACATTTTGAAATCCTCCATTGTCTTCTTGACAGTACCGTTCATCATCCACGTTTCACTTACACACAAGGCTGCACCCCACACAATTAGCTTTATAAAATACTACCTAACATTTAAATTTATCTTCGTTGTCAACAAATTTTCTTCTTCATAAACGCTTTCCTTGCTGTGGGCTGTCTGCATTTTATATCCTTTCTGCTCCTGCCTTTTCAATTACTGCTTCCGTTTTAAGTCATTGGAGTCTTACAACTGCAGTTTGGTTTCTGTACAAGTCGTAGAATATCTTGTGCCCCTGTGTTTTATCGCTGATACCTCCACAGTATCCAGGAGTGTCTTTCAGTTAAGACTGTCAAAACCTTTCTCTAAATATACAAATGCTATAAAAACTGGTTAGCCTTTCCTCAGTCTGTCTACTAAGCAAAGACGTAGGATCTGTATTGCCTTGCGAAAATAGTCATTTAACAGGAATCTAACATCGTGCTCATGTTAGTGTGTATAGCCCCTCCCCGTCTCCTCTCTACATATTCCTTCTACCTTCCAGCCTTCTCTTCGTCACTTAGTTTTGGCTTGCCAAATGAGCTCTTGAGAGTTGCTTCTCTTTTGAGCGAAGTTTTCTTCCCTCTTCTTCTTATCTAATTTCGTAATTTGTGTTTTCGAAGTGTAAAATCGCAGTTACGATTTTGGACCCTCTGTTAACGTCATTTTTTATACATATGTTTCCTATGACCTACTTTATTTGCTGTATTTTTATGTTTCCTCCTGTATTCAGTTTCTTTCAATATATTGTGTTCTATCCAAGGATTTCTACTATCCCTTTTTCCATTTAGATGCTCTGCTGCCTCCACTACTTCTTCTCTGAAAGATAACCATTCTTATTGTAATGGATTCCTTTCTCTATTTCAGTCGGTCATTGCCTAACGGTTCCTTTAAGATTATTAAAAATCTCTGAGTCTTTACTTATTCCGACTCCATCTCCTTAACTTGTTACCTCTTACTATCTCTTTAGTTGTAAACTGCAGATCATAATCAGTCAATTATCGTCGGTCTGTGTCTTCACTGGGAAATATCTAACAATTTAAAATCTGGTTTCGAAAACTCTGTTCCAAATATGCATCCTCTTTCATGATCCTTAACCAGAGTATTGCAGGTGATTAAATTATACTCTGAAAAATTTTGCCAGGTGGCTTGCACTTTCATCCCTTCCCCCAAGCCTATGTGTTCCTGCTACTTTCTCTCCCATACCTGCTACCGAAGTCCAGTCTCTCGTCATATTTTCAATTTTTTTTCTCGCTTAACTATCTGAACAATCTCTTTTATCGGACATTGTTTGAATCTGTTCATCACCTGTGGTGTAGGTAGGTATGGAAAGATGTATCACTGTGCTGTGGCCGATAACTTCGTGTCAATCTTGGTTATGATAATGTTAACGGCAGTTTAGAGGTGGAGCTTTCCTTCTCCAGTGTTGTAACTCGCCTAGCAAGTCTCTCACTCTCAGCGCGCATTTGTCGATGGGATATGACAGGGGAGGGAGCATATGAAATACGGTGTTATTTCCGATGTTCTCATACAGTGAATGCTTACAGATTTGGTAGTCATGTTAAGTAGCTACGGTAAAATAATAATCTTGCTGGAGGTCTAAGGCCAATGATTTGAATTTTTCGTCTTTCTCTCCACATACTTATTTTGCTTAATAGAACGTAAATCTTGAAGTAATTCACTATAACCATAGAGGACTGTGTTAGTCACTGTGCGGAAGATGAATTGGAATAAAAAACCCATTATGTATGAATGTAGTATTAATAATATCCTGCTTGATACGATCACATCATTCTAATATCTGGGTGTAACGTTGCAAAGCGTTATGATATAACGGCCATGTAAGGGATTGTAGTAAGAATGGCGAATGGTCGACTTAGGTTTACTGCGAGAATTTTTTGAAAGTGCGGTTCATCTGTAAAGGGTACTGCATACAGGACCCTATTGCCACCTAATCTTTAGTACTGCTCGAGTGTTTTGGATCCACACTATGTGTAATTGTGGGAGGATATCGAAGCAATTCGGAGCAGCGCTGCTAGATTTGTTACCTGTAGGTGCGAACAACACCAAAGTATTACAGAGGTGCTTTGGGAACCCAAATAGGAATGCCTGGAAGGAAGGCGACGTTCTTTTCGAGGGACACTATTAAGAAAATAGGGATAACTGTTATTTGATACTGACTGCAGAAGGATTCTACCTCCGCCGACATAGATTTAGGGTAAGGGCTACAAAGATAAGATACGGGAAATAGGGCTTGTTCAAAAATGGCTGTGAGCACTATGGGACTTAACATCTGAGATCATCAGTCCCCTAGAACTTAGAACTACTTAAACCTAACTAACCTAAGGACACAACACACATCCATGCCCGAGGCAGGATTCCAACCTGCAACCGTAGCTGACGCGCGGTTCCAGACTGAAGCGCCTAGAACCGCTCCGCTACATCGGCCGGCAGATAGGGCTTGTACGGAGTCATATGAACGGTCATTTTTCCTTCGCTCTGTTTGCGTGTGGAACAGGAACGTTAATGACCAGTATTGGTACACAGTATCCTCCGCTACGTATCACATTGTGCTGTCCGCCCCCGGTAGCTGAGTGGTCAGCGTGACAGAATGTCAGTCCTAAGGGCCCGGGTTCGATTCCCGGATGGGTCGGGTGTTGTGTTGTCGCCATCAACGCATAAGTCGTCGAAGTGGTGTCAAATCGAAAGACTTGCACCCGCGAACGGTCTACCAAACGGGAGGACCTAGTCACACGACATTTGCATTTACCGTATTGTGCTAATGGAGTACGTATGTAGATGTAGATGCTGAATGCATCTAACTATAGCGACAAGACCGATGCATGCTACCGAAAATTGCCTTCTTGCATTGTGCTGGTACGTTCGCCGCAATAACTGGCAGAGCAGTGACTGAAAAAGGTATTACATTCATGTTCCAATCCCCTTTAAATACCAAGGGAAGCAGGAGTTCAGACACTTTTTAGTACAGAACCAAATGTAAGAATTATGCCAGAATCTGCCAGAAAGAAAGAGATGAGTATGTGATGCACAGCTTAGCAGAGAACCATACTTTCTACTTCGAGATGACCTTGTTTATGTACTATGCCACTGTATTTTACGACAGAATGGCGAAGATAAAGAAAATGTTCGAGTCTCGATAACTGATGCAGATGACCTTACTGAATTCAACTTGGCAGATGCCTGACGCGAGCGACGTGGCCTTACACCTCATGGGTTGGGAAATCGATACTGACCATCAGATTCCACAAAGGAAACGCCTCGTAACGCCGAGCAATCTGTTGCATTGTTTTACTGCTGCCGCTTACTGGGTTGAAATGCCACCAGGGTCTGAAATACAGGGGGAGGACCCTTGTGCGCCTCGGCAGTGCGCCGCAAAAAGGGGAAAGGCGTTTATTATACATAGACTCATGGGTTCAACGACATCAAAAGGAGAGGAATTATACATATTATTGTTATGATCTTCGGCGGCTGTGTGGAATATAGTGGGGGAGGAGCACAATGGGTGACAGTGTTTGTGATCCGTATGTCTACATCATAATTGATTGCTTAGTGATGGAAATGGAAATGCCTTGTGGCTAGGGCCTCCCGTCGGGCAGACCGTTCGCCTGGTGCAAGTCTTTTGAGTCGATGTCACTTCGGCGACTTAATGCTTAGTGATGAATAATGGCCATATAATTAATTTTCACTATAGTTCTGTGAATACTGTAAAGCAGCAAATTAACTTTAAAATATTAAGGCAAGATGATCAAATCAGATGTGAACATTTTTTACAATTGACGAATGAATGCTACATAGATTAGCCTGTAATATGTTAAGGTAATACTAACAGTAAAAGTTTCCGAATGGTGGTCCGTAACGAGAACTTACACACTGCACACATTGCGAGTCCCTATTTCTTTAGAAGAAGCGCCATAGCAGTTGATCGTATGGAAATGTTCAACAGCTTTCAGTTTAACGATGAGCGTCATAATCGATGTCTCACGTTTCAAACACTGTTAGGTCAAATTCATTTCGCCATTCACTGTTGAGTTATTATTATTATTATTATTATTATTATCGTCATCATTATAATGAGTATTATTCTCATTCGCACTACACAGCAATCCATCTTCTACAAATCTGCAGACCCACTGTCTTCACGTCTACGTAATCTGTTTGGTTTGGAGATTCTCAGGTGAAGTGAGTCTTATTGTCATTTCAACACCGTTCCAGCAACCTTAGTTATATTGCTGATAGCAGTTGTACTTATCGTGTAACCTTTTCATGACACATCTCGTAATTGTACCTCGTTGGTCGTAAATTTCAATAAAATTACATTTCAGTCGCTGTCGTAATGCTTACCTCATACTCTACATCGGAATAATTTATTTACTATCGAACGACTTCGATTTACAATCTCATAAAATTAGTCGAATGTCCTTCGCTCTGATTCTCCGTTTATCTGTGCATTAACAACAAGCTAATGACGGCAGATGTTTGAGTCGAAATTACGATTAGACTTAACGACCATCGGTGGATACATATTTCCCCCTATTTTTATTGTGACTGGAGATTGTGGTAAGGTATTGGAGCTTCCCGTTGCGATGCCACAATCTGCACGCCATTCTTTCCCCTATACATGTTGTCAATAGAGAGATAACGATGCAACCACTGTACATGTAAGCAGCGCCTCCGTTGGCCCGTGGAGACGCCTCGAATTGGCCAGTGATACGTAGTATCGGCTAGGACAGCGTTTGGCCAACCTCCTACATAACTTTGCTTGTGGCCGCCTCTGTCTGTCTCTCTTAGAGGCAACTCCAAAGCCGTAAGGGCATGCCCCCAAACGTCTTCATTGCTAGTGATGGTTTCTATGTTTTCGTCATACAAATATTGTATGGTTACTATTTTATACATTACATGTTTTTGTGTTGGAGATACTGAACACATTAGTCATTACATTTTTTGGCCTCTTTACGTAGTTGCGTTTCATTGATAGGAGAAACGGATTTAAGTATGGGGAAATTGGCCATGTATGTACTATTTATAGAGCTCTAAAGTTTCCGTTACATCAAACAGCCAGTCACACAAATGCAAAATCCCATACCTTTTGCGTCTCGAAAGTTTTCTTTTTCTGTTCGTGTAAGTCATCAGCAGCCATTTATAGCCCACTGTAAGATACAAGACACTTCCAGACTTTCTTCTGTACAACACGCTATACCACTTTTCGCAAAATTTGTTCTGTGTGTTTGTTTGTAGCATCAATCCCCCTTCCATTACATTACCCTCTACATCTTTTTTATTACAAGGAATCCAACACAGGAAAACTTTAGCCCATCTCCCATCATTTCGTCTCGCTGTATGCCAAGCCACCTCTTTCACACTCTTTAATAGTCGTGGTTAGCACACCGGACTCGCATTCGAAAAGACGAATGTTAAAAAGGCTTGTAGCCCAAGAGACACGAATATCAATATTTTATTCAGCGAGTATTTGAGGATGACATTACTTAGTGATTTGCTACAAACTTTACAGATAATTTCAAATTTTTAACAAACATTTTATCGCATTAACTCCTATAAAATGACGAAAGTAAAACGTTTATTGCTTCTTACATTTTCGCTCTTCATACAATAAAACTGCAGTATGAAGTATGATGTTTTATTTTCTCTTTACGACTGACTGCAAAAACTTGTTCAAATGGCTCTAAGCACTATGGGACTTAACATCTGAGGTCATTAGCCCCCTAGACTTAGAACTACGTAAACCCAACTAACCTAAGGACAGAACACACATTCATGCCCGAGGCAGGATTCGAACCTGCGGTCGTAGCAGCAGCGCGGTTCCGGACTGAAGCGCGTAGAACCACTCCCCCACAGCGGTCGTCTTACTGACTGCATTCGCAACACGTTTGCAGACACTGTTTCCGTATTTCACTGAATGTAACAACAGAAATATCACTGAACGACGCATAGCTCACGAGATTTAACGCCATAAACACTGAGAGGCAAGAAAAACTGCCGCATCATACATGACGTTTAAATTTATTATTTCTTGATTACTAACCCTATTCACAGCACTTTTCGAAAAACGTTTTACACGGGCGTAAAAGGGCAAATCCACAGGTAAAAAGCTCATCCTAAACACCTGGAACGATTTCAATCAAATTTGGACACACATTAGTTACGATCTTTAAAGCAATACTGCGAATGTAAGAACCATCAGCATCCTATTGGGGTGCGTGTGATTCGGTGGGCAAAGAAGGGGCTAGAAGGGATAGGGACAGAAAAAGATGGATAAGGAGGAGATTGACGCAGACTGTGAGGGAGAAGGCAATGGACAAAGAGAGGCGAGCCGGCCCGTGTGGCCAAGCGGTTCTAGGCGCGTCAGTCTGGAACAGTGCGACCGTTACGGTCATAGGTTCGAATCCTGCCTCGAGCATTGGTGTGTGTGATGTCCTTAGGTTAGTTAGGTTTAAGTAGTTCTAAGTTCTAGGGGACTGATGACCTCAGATGTTAAGTCCCATAGTGCTCAGAGCCATTTGATTTTTTGAGAGAGAGGCGAGGTGAAAATGGACAGAGAGAAGGTAGAGGAGCCGATGGACGTAGAACATAGAGAGCAGATGGACAGAAATAGTAGCAGAGAGATAGGGAAGAGGAGATGAAGAGGGTGAGAGGACAAGTGAATGGGGAGAGGAAGGGAAGTAGAGGAGATGGACAAAGAGAAAAGAGCGGAGGAGATTGCCAGAGAAAGGAAAACGTAGAAGATGGTCAGGGACAGGGCAAGAAAGACAGGCAGAGGGAGGGGAAGATGGAGGAGATGGACGGAGTGAGGGACAGGAGGAGGGAGGCAGAGAGAGGGGGTGAAGGAGATGGATAGAGAGAAATGGAAGGAGTGGATGAGCAAGTGAGCTTGTAGGAAGAGATGGACAAAGAGGGGGAGGAGGAGGAGATCGAAAAGGATTGGGAGTTATAGAGATGGACAGAGGTTGAAGGAACACATGGACAGAGCGAGAGGGAAGAGCAGACACACAGAGAGAGGTATAGGAGGAGATGGGGAGACTGAGGTGCTGGAGGAGAGTAACAGAAGAGGGGTTGAGGAGATGGAGGGAGAGAGGGCGAAGGAGGGGATGGACCGAGAGGTGCGGGAGGACATGGACTAACAGCAGGTTGGAATAAACATATACCCATGCAATGCCACGTCCTCATTCTCAAAATGTACTTCAAGCAGTCTATACCTTCGTATGTAAGTGTTTAAGTGTCCACCCACTTGCTGTATTCAGTTGTCTTGCTTATACAAATTCGTCAACAATTTCTGTAAGCACGTGATTATTTTCTACTATTTTCCTGTGGGGGTACTTATTACATCGCATTCGGGAGGACGAAGGTTCAATCCCGCGTCCGGCCATCCTGATTTAGGTTTTCCGTGATTTCCCTAGATCACACCAGGCAAATGCCGGGATGGTTCCTTTGAAAGGGCACGGCCGACTTCCTTTCCCATCCTTCCCTAATCCAAGCTTGTGCTCCGTCTCTAATGACCCCGTTGCCGACGGGACGTTAAACAGCAATATCCTTCTCCTTATTACAGATAGTTTTGGACTTAATGGAATTCATTTTCAAGCCTATTGTCATACTATATCTGTTCAGTTCCTCTATCCCTTGCTGATGATCTTCTCAATCTGAAGCAAAAAAGGGTTATCTGCAAAAGCAAGGTGATTCAGTTAAGATCAGTTAACGCGTAATCCTTCTTCACCCTATTCTAATGATCTGAAGATTGCAGAAGTAGTGTTACTGGATGAAAGTCACATTTGCTTACTCCTTTCTCAATTCTGCGCTCTTCACCCTCTTAATGTAAACGAATGGAAGCTATATCTCTGCTGCATGAAGGCGTGCTGGAAAGGAATGCCTCCGATTTTTTTCATGCAAAGACCCATTAAGTAGAACAAACTTAATTAACGTTCTACATATTTATTCTTCATTTCTGTATATTTCTTTCTCTGTGTAGTCACCCTGGTGACGAACATATTTCTTCAACTATAGATGAGGTTGTTCAAACCGTCACTGTAGAATGTTTGACTTAGTTGACGGTGGCACAAACTCACCTCTGCTTGCACCGCTACATCACAATGAAAGTGAAAGTGAAGTCCTCGAAGGGCTCCTTTAAGTTTTCGAAACAGATGAAACTCTAATGTGGCGATGTCGGGACTGTATGGTGAATGATCGGTGACACTGAGCCAAAGACGCCGGATTGTTGCCGATGACTCTCGTGTGTAGTCTGGCATTGTCATGTTGAAGGTGAAAGTGCTCCATGTATCGACGAACTCTTTGAATTCGTGCTTTCGGTTTTCTGAGGGTGTCTCACGCACCGCCATACGTTACACACCACAACATAACACGCTACAAGTCGGAGCCCTCTGGCGGAAGAGGGCTACCACTTGCTTCAGCGGAATAGGGAGGTCGACCGAGTAATACGCATGACATGTAACACGTCATCCGATTTACAGAACAGAATGAAATACTCGCAACCATTTCTTTTCAATTCCCCCTCGTACACATTGTTCCACAAACTGATGTAGGCAGCTGCTGTCCCTTGGCGCGCCAATATTGCCACACGGACTTTTTTGTGACAGTCTAACGCTTTCTCGTAACCTGTTTACGCCAATCAAACTAGCAACTTTTCGTTGTCGATTCTGCCTATAACGTCGTCCATTTTACGTATATACCCACTTCTAAAGCCAGCTCGCTCTTCTCCTTGGATGAGGTGTTAAGCTTTTTCCAGACGAAAATCAAGGGTTCCTGTAAGTAAGTATACATCGCTGTCACGACTGTCTGGTCGGCAGTTCTTAAACTTCTTCTGCTTCCTTCTTGTGTTTCATTGCTCAAATTTAGCTTTCACTACCTCTCTCCTTGATTTTATTGTTTCTACAGTTATCCCATCGCTCTCGTGTGTTCTTTCCCTTTTATTTTCACGCAATGAATTGCTTTAGCTACTTCACCTGAGAGTGCTTCTGGAATGCACTCATTCTTATAGTATGACCTCCTTGCTCGTCAAAACAGTGTTATCTGACATCCTGCATGACTTCATATTATGTCTGTCCATTATAAGTGACTTTTTTGCAAACTTCTCTTCGTATTTATTTCCCATATATTCGTCTCACTGTACTTACTGATATTTTCTCGTAAAACGCCACTGGTGTCTTTCTATTTTTATGCCTAAACTGTTAGAAGAACTAAAACTAGATTTATGCTTTGTGTCTTAGTACTCCCTAACTTAATGTACTGTTTTATTTCGTACCTAACTAGCCTGTGATCACTAGAAATCCTGAACTGGTTTAAAACTGACACATCCCGTACGACTTCTTTGTTGTTTCGCAGCACACAGTTGATCCCTTACACAACAAGTAGTGAAGCAACATCATACATAGGAACTGCAAACTACACTTCTGCTCCCATGGCTACAGTATCTGCTTGTTAACATCTTAATATGCCCTGGTACCTACAATCTTACCTTTTACTAGAAATATATGGGTCTCGGACTCGATTACTTATCGCTTTTTTCACATTTGGAAATGACTTTTGTAATGTGAAAAATGCAAAAATGCACCTTAGCTCGACGTCTGCGTTAAACTGCAGCTCGCCTTATAACCAGCAATGTCAGTGAGGTTGTAGGATGATAAGTGCATACCATTCCACATAGAACCATGCCTAGGACATCATTGCGATTGTCAAGCCAACCTACGAGTTGACTAGAGCTTAAGTTTTCCTAAGTAAGCCCTCCATTGTCCTAATATGTCATTGTGGTGTACGTTTACTGAACTCAGGGAGCATTGAGGAAATTGGAGCAGCGTAGAAAATTCCTGCCTTGATTGCCGTCATTTGCTTCAGTGGGCTAAGGATGGGATACAGTCCTGCGGTGCATATTATGAATTACCTTAGTACTAGTAAGCATCCAACACTCAAGACTTCATCGTGTAGTTCACGAAGTGAGCGAATATTTAAACGGCAAAACCCTCTTGAATCACGCAGAGCCCGTACAACAAAGAGGATTCAACACAAAGGCATTAGAATACCATATTTAAGCTGAACGTTCAGAGAGATATGGCTAACATAATCTCGGCAAATTGTAAAAGTGAACAATTGTAAACAGCCGGAAAGTATTCTTCACTTAGATAACAGAAGAATAGCTGTTTACATGGAGTTAATAAAAATTCAGTAAACATATTATACAGAGGACACTGTAAAGGATAGAAACGAAATAAAATTATAGCAGCCAGCCACCAATTTATGGAGTAAACAGGATTAATAAAAACTTGGACGGATAAGTGTACGAAAGACTCATCGAGAAGCAGGGAAAGTTTACGGGAGAGATGAAACGAAATGTATTAGCCAAAAAAGGTTAATTTATGCTCTAGTTTTGGGCATAAAAATAAAAAGCATGAATTTTTACATTTTTGTTTAAACTAAATTTTACTGCCTCTTTATGACAAACATGAAGTATAATCATAAATGCAAATTAAATGTAACTATACAGATAACATTGTTGCCCTGTTTACTAAACTGTACGATAAGGTGCGTGGAACCACCTAAAGTCACGTTTATTATTTCACATGGTTGAGTAGTTGAGTTATTTCTTGTTCTTTGTAATTTGTAGTGCTCATTCCTCTTCCGTCATATGGCTCTAAATTAAGAAATGTGTAATGAGAAATTTTGGTTGACGTCAACCTCACGTGTAGCACTAAGTTCCATCATTGTTGTCTAAGGTGTGGTTGTAAATACGTGGATCTTACAGCAGTTGTGCAATACGTTCTTGGCCGCTCTTACCCCCGCACGAGCCATCGGCATGGAGGCGGTGACGCAGCAGCCTCATTCCGCTGCCCTCAGCGACGCTTCCCATTGGCCAGCGACATCTGGTGTTAGCTGACACAGCGTTGGCCTGCCTTCTCCCAGTTCTCGGAATGTGGGTGTCTTCCTAACAGCAACGAGCGCGTGTTTCGGACCGCCTCACAGACTCATCTTCCAAGTATTCCCTCTCCATTGCTTTCAACTCCATTGATCCTCTTACTATGCTGCGCAGTTAGACCACATGCTAGAAGTCAGACAGCAGAAAGTTCGAATGAAATATTGACCCAGATTTATTACTGAGACAAGATATTTTTATTTTTAGCGCGGAATACACTGCGATGTACAGCACCTAAGAAAAATCTCTAGACAAATGTGTGCCATTGTGTACACCACCACTGGTGTTCGTGTCATCCACGTGCGAAAGCGTGAACGTTCATAACGCAGCCCCTATCCAGACTAACAACAATGTAAAGTCTTCATTATACAATTTAGAATGTTTTTCCAATTATTACTTTGCGCACCAAACGCCTACAAGTAAAGTTTGTTAAATTTTTCATCTTTAGATCGTTTTAAAACTGAAATGAATGATGTAAGCCGTTTTACATGAGTTACTTTGAGGGGTCTTCCATCTAACATCCTGAAGACTGTCGAAAACAATGAGGCTTCCACAGTCAGTTGTGTGAACAAGTAGAACCAAAATGATAGTTTCAGTATGCAGATCGCTTTCTTTATTTTCAAACAAAACATCAAAGTGTATAAATTAAAAGAAATATATCTGTAGGTCGAAATTGGCCATTTTTTAAAAAATAAGGATCGCAGACACTCCCTAATGGCGGAAATATCTAGTTTTGATGAATAATGAGATCAGCGTGCACACAATTGAAAGAAGTGTGGGGAAACAGTAGTGATGATAATGTTCGAAAATTAGTCAGTAACCCTATGATAATGCGGGCACTTGGCCTGCTAGAGATATAAAGTTTTCAGTAGTTAAAGAGACGGTGTAACTTGTACACGTAAAGCTGAAAAATATTCTCTAGAATTATTCAATCTGTACGCATAATTCTTTGTTTCTTGTTTTAGTAAAATGTGCTTTGAACATTTCATCCTCTAACTCATTCAGAGGTTGAGAAGTCTTATAAGGACCGTTTCTTTCATTACCAACGGTCAATCAATGGATGACCGAACTCATTCATATATGAAAACCTCTAGAAATGGAACACTAAATATACATCGAATAATAAGGAGATTACGGCTAAACGAAATACTTGCAACTGAAGCCACAGGAACTTGATAAGGAACAAGGGTTGTGCAAGACATGTGTCGTAAGTGTAAGACGATTATCAAAATAAAATGTGAACTACTTATTCAGTGGTGTTTGGAGCGTTGTAAACGTAACGTAAATTACTTTTACCGCTTATTTGTCACTATGAATGAGACGGCAGAAAATAACAACAGTAAAACTAGTTGTTTTAAGGTGATACACTATCACCATAGAAGGCTAAGTTTGTCCTCTGCTGAAATGGTTATAAACTGTGTTTTCTGGGATGAATCATATTGTCCCTCTAGTTAAGATTGACATCTTGTATTCGGTATATATCAAGGGAAAGAAATGTGACAAATGGATCGTATTACAAAAGGAAATCTCCTCTAGCTCCAGGGCAAAGAACCAGCAACCAGTCGTGTTTTAGCAACAAGAAAGCAAAGAAAAACTGAGTGTGTCATGAAATCCGAAAATCTGTAATATATCATTTTATTTTCAATGTTTGAGGTAGAAAATACATTGTATGACGAGGTTCTTCGAGTTTCAGAGAAACAAAAGTTTGAAATTTGAGTATCTTGGTCACATTCATTTCTTTCCATTAATGATTTCTGCTCCTGTGGAATGTTCAGTTAAAAGTGGTATGATTAATATAGTACGCATATTTTATAACATGGTATTGTAATGTGTTTGCAGCAGAAAATATCACGTACCCTACCACCATACGTCTTACCCGTTAGACTGACTAATGTCTTTAATCAAGTATTGCCAGGTCGTGTCTTCGCAATCATTGGTAAGCTGACATACGAAGGCCTCATAATTCATTGTCTTGACATTCGCGAAACATACAAAATAGTTGCTAAACACCAAGATAAAGAGCGCCAATAAATATTTATCCGTCTATCCATCAGTCTACGTAAAGAATAAGGAACTAAATCTTAGAGCAAACTACTACAGCTGTATCGGTTCAGATGTCTACTGTGAAATATTTTCGTCAATACAGAGCTATCAATAGCAGCGCAATGAACAATTCAAGGCAGTTAATTTACTATAGCTAACATGTCACAGGAAAATATGTATAGCCTGCAATGAACGCAAAATTAAACAAGTAGCAAAATTTTAGGATGTTTATTTGCCACAGATTGCCCAACCTCTAAGTAGAGTATGTATTTGTAGATTGGGCATGTTGATGGATGTTGTCTGCTGAGTGCTTCGATTTCATAGTATTTTATGACACGTTTTCCTCTCTTTGTAACAGTACTGTATCAATAATCCCTGAATAACAGAGCTGATGTGGAAAATATGTACTTTTTGTCAGGCCTGGAAACTTTTTCACTGCTCCAGTAAGATCGCTATTGATACATTAGCTATATTTCTCTTGCCTCTTCTCCCTCAGGCTGAATTCCGACAACCGGAAGGTACTATGTGTACAAGAGAGAAACGAAAAGTAATAAAACCGTCCCAACGGTGACAAGATCAGTAAAGGTGGGATGTTTCCAGGATTTTTCTTAAATACTATACAGTAATTTGGGCGAATATGAACGTAATATCCCCAGTCAAGAATTTGAAAAAGACTTGAGCGCTGAATAAAGAGTTATGTTCTAGGACCTTAATTAACTCGGTTTATGTGAGTATGACATTACACTTGATTACATGATCACCAAATTTCCATTTTCAAATGATACAAGCGTCGTTGTGAAAGTTTCCTACACTGAATTCATGCAAACGGGACAATTTACTGGAAATATATTTAAATAACCAGTGAAGTCAATCACATGAATTCCCTAGAGCTAGTGGTTGGTAAAAACCCCTCTTGCAAGAGGTGTAATCATAAAGTTGTAACTATCACGTCGAAAAAATGTTACACAGTTAATATTTTCTTTGTTTGTAGGTAATCGTCTACTGTCACGATAAACATAAAAATTTTGTTTGACTGCATGTATGTGCCTGTTGTCCTGGTACATACAGGGTGTACATAAAATCCGGAAACAGTTTCAATTATTTATTGCACAAGAACCAAACGCAGTACAGATATCATACATATGTAATTTTGAAGGGAAACCCTGAAAGTTTTTTTTTTTCATGTATACCTCCAGAGGGTAGTTTGGTAATTTACTGATAGTCTGTTCAACGGATGTTTAGAACCAAGTACGGTAAAAAAAAACGGTTCAAATGGATCTGAGCACTATGCGACTTAACTTCTGAGGTCATCAGTCGCCTAGAAGTTAGAACTAATTAAACCTAACTAACCTAAGGACATCACACACATCCATGCCCGAGGCAGGATTCGAACCTGCGACCGTAGCGGTAGCTCGGTTCCAGAGTGTAGTGCCTAGAACCGCACGGCCACTCCGGCCGGCAAGTACAGTAAGAAGCCACCAACAAGGACACATTAAAGGACTCTACCACGTGACGTAGCAGAGCTCCGGGAGAGAAAACGGGAAGCGACTGCCACAGTTGACGATGCCATGCTTGGACGAGTACGGTAAGAATCCGGTTACCGTATGCACGACTGCCATGTCACTCTTGGTTCGCATATAGAATGTTTGTAAAGAAACCTTTCAAGAGTTTCTCTTCATAATTCTATATGTATGACATCTGTACAACGTTTATTTCTTGTGAATAAATAATTGAAAGTGTTCCCGGACTTTATGTACTATTTATATCCCGCAGTCATAGTATCGTAGCATTCCACTAGAAGAATCAAATGTAAACGGTGGAGGTCATCACTTTCTCAATTGGCTTTGGCTCGTCTATCGTAGTGTTCCACAGCTCGTGGTTTAATGGCTGGCGTTGCTGCTTCTGGATGACGGTGTCCCGAGTTCGATTCACGGCCGTGTTGAGGATTTCCTATGCCCGGGGACAGGGTGTGTGTTTTGTCCTCATCATTTCATGATTACCGTGAAAGTGGCTAGATTGGACTGTGCAGAGCTTGAGACTTTGTACAGGTGCTGATGACCGCGCAGTTGACAGCCCAACAAACGAAACATCAACATTATCATCACCTATCGCAGTGTTATGACACTGTGGCGCAGGCATTTTAATGTGTACCAGCAGTGCAGACTTTTACCTGAAAAAAGTAAAAATAGGTTGTAAGCCTCTATATTTTTGAGGTGATATTTAAAATTTAATGACTATCCTTTCTAGATGTCACTTTTGGCACTAAATGTATCTGTGTGGGTAAAGAATTCACAGTCAAACTCGCCACAGCCTCCTGATGCCTTTGAACGTGACTGAACCGTCACTGGTTTCGTACTTTGGTCGAGCTGAAAACTCCACATTAAGCAGGCTAGAGAACATGGGATTGCCAAGTTCTGAATAATAAACCTCCACAGCAAGCCTTACCCATGAATACTTTCAAAAGAAAACCCTTTTGGACGTGCATGTGGCTTTTAATATGGCAGCAGGTAGATTACGCAAGGGCAATGAAAATCAGATACTAAATAATTCGATGGTAATATAAAAACTTAAGCTGCTCAGACGAATCTGAGGACACGGCAATAGCGAATTTCGGCTGCAAACGGGGAAAGATAAGTTAGTGACACATTGCTACTGCGGCAGACCTTGCTGCTCTACCTGATACGAGACACTTTCAGTTCAGTTGGAAGATTACTCAGTACTGCTTGGTAATGGTACACAGTAAACCTATCGAATCAGTAAGCATATTTTACGGTAAATATTAAATCGCTATCAGCCCACTTACACATTGAACTGTTGTGTCCAGTAGAACAATAGCAAAAACGACAAATTAATACAAAAGCTATACGTTAAATACTGGAAGAAAATGTAGCAAAATTTAAGGTAGCCTATATTTCTAATCATTAAGAAAAGTGAAACGACGACATTTTCTTCAGAATAAATACAACAATTATATACTGACATGAAATGTATAAGATGTAACGCGAAATGATTTACATATAGTTCATTGTCATACTCGCAAGGAGAACCAACGGAATAAAGAGTAATTTTTATTGGTTTAATTTCAACTTTTTTAAATTTACAATATGTCTTAGTTTATTTTATTCTTTCACTTTATTTTCCCTGAGTATAGTTAGCGTCCTAGAATACATCGTGAGAATTTGGATCTCAGAACATGGAAAACATTAAATATAAGCAATATGTAATTTTTATATTTGTACTCAACTCTGTAACAACGCCCCAAAGAAACACTCCACTTGAAAAAAGAGATACTGACAATAGACTCAATTTTCCTAGTGAAACTGTCAAAGCCGTGACAAACATCAAGCAAACTGTGATGATGGTTGTATAGATAGGACTGAAAAGTAAAGAAATCAAAAGCATTGATGAGGCTGTATAGGACAGCAGATGAGAAAAACACCTTTGTCAGAAAAGGTATTTTAAGAATTAAATAATTAATTTCCTCTAAGATGGCGTCTACAGTTTGATGAATGACAGGCTGAAATGATAAGAGATAGTGAAGAGTAGAACCGAAAAAAAATCATTGTGGTAGTCCGAAATAAATACGGATGGAAACGTAGAACGGATGACTAAATATACCACAATATGGAGTACACAACTAGATGGAATCTGGCTTTTCCTGACACCTGCACAGAATAGATTAATATAAGCTAAGAGACAAGAAATTTGGTTTCTTCTACCAGTAAAAGAATGCTTCGGTTTGGAGTAATGTAGCTAAGACATAGCTACTGACATCCAACATCTCTGTCGCCCAAAAGTTAGAATTACATGTATTCAGAAGCGGAGAAAGAACTCTGAAAGAATTTTAGGCTATATGAAGAACCGAAATAAGCTTACAAACTTGTACAGTGGCTCTATGGCAGCAGGTGAGTAAAACCTGCTATGAATACTGGCGGCGCAGGTGACACCACACAAAGAAAAAGAAATGAACTTCTATCGAGGTCTTTGGTAAACGTTCGCTAATAAACCATAAAGATAAATTGCATTAACTCTCACTCTGTCGCCAGAGCTTGCAAGAAGCTATTGTTAATCTCAACCGTGACAACTAGTTTCATTTATTCAAGACATGCAATCCGTTCACGAAACTCAATAATACAGATACGGTCTCAAATGAGAAAGCCCCAAGGTTTAGGCAACCCATCGAGACATTAATGAAGGAAGGCCTTCAGTCCCTAAATTGCGAGCAAAATTCCGTGACCACTGGGTGAGCAGTCGGCTGGCGGACTGTCCAAGACCCATTACATTTCTCGTTTCATCAGCTATCGATACCCCTTAAAATTACAGTACAGGCAATTAAAATTGCTACACCACGGAGATGACGTGCTACAGACGCGATAGGAAGAAGATGCTGTGATATTCAAATGATAAGCTTTTCAGAGCATTCACACAAGGTTGGCGCCTGTGGTGACACCTACAACGTGCTGACATGAGGAACGTTTCCAACCCTATTTCTCATACACACACAGCAGTTGACCGACGTTGCCTGGTGAAATGTTGTTGTGATGCCTCGTGTAAGGAGGAGAAATGCGTACCATTACGTTTCCGACTTTGATAAAGGTCGGATTGTTGCCTATAGCGATTGCGGTTTATCGTATCGCGACACTGCTGCTCGCGTTGGTCGAGATCCAATGGCTGTTAGCAGAATATGCAATCGGTGGCTTCAGGAGGGGAAATCAGGCTATCAGCTCAGAGACCATGGCTGCGGTTACCGTTGACGCTGCATCACAGATACGAGCGCCTGCGGTGGTGTACCCAACAGCGAATCTGGGTGCACGAATGGCAAGACGTCATTTTTTCGGATGAATCCAGGTTGTATTTACGTCATCATGATGGTCGCATCCGTGTTTGGCGACATCGCGCTGAACGCACATTGGACACGTGTGTTCGTCATCGCCATACTGGCGTATCACCCGGCGTGATGGTATGGGGTGCCATTAGTTACAAGTCTCGGTCACCTCTTGTCCGCATTTACGGCACTTTGAACAGTGGACGTTACATTTCGGATGTGTTCCGACCCGTGGCTCTACCCTTCATTCGGTCCCAGCGAAACCCTACATTTCAGCAGGATAATGCACGACCGCATGTTGCAGGTCCAGTTCGGGCCTTTCTGGATACAGAAAATGTTAGACTGCTGCCCTGGCCAGCACATTCTCCAGATTTCTCACCAACTGAATACGTCTGGTCAATGGTGGCTGAGCGACTGGCCCTTCACAATACGCCAGCCACTACTCTTGATGAACTGTGGTATCGTGTTGAAGCTGCATGGGCAGCTGTACCTGTACACGCCATCTAAGCTCCGTTTGACTCAATGCTCAGGCGTATCAAGGCCGTTATTACGGCCATAGGTGGTTGTTCTGGGTACTGATTTCTCAGAATCTATGACCCAAACTGCGTGAAAATGTAATCACATGTCAGTTCTAGAATATTATATTTGTCCAATGAATACCCATTTATCATGTGCATTTCTTCTTGGTGTAGCAATTTTAATGGCCAGTAGTTTACATTTTCACCAAAAAAGTCTGTAGTAATCGGAAAAACGCGGTAGATAAGGAAGTTGTATATAATAACGATACGGTAAAATTCTCTGCTCTTGGCGGGCAACCATTTGCCAAAATCTCATTTCGATATCTGAAAACGTTTATGAAATATGAAGAATGTTGTGGATATTTCACTCTGGTGTTATCGGTGGGGTGGCGCGATCGTAAATGTGTGTATTATTTCAGATAAATTTTCTCGAGATTGGTGGCAGATAGACATCTCTACAACAGTCGAAATAAATATTCAATATGTTAGCTAAATTTCATACACAACAATATATTATGTAATATGCACCAAACACAAAATCGTAGCCACCCCTAGTTTTCATTTCACCCTTTTCCGAATTTCGGGCAATGTCTTACTTTCGCGTAAATATCCCAATAACTGTGACCTATAACGAAATGATGGGCAAGCCATCATGAACCTGACATGCAAAGCTATAAGAAAAGCAAAACTGAACTTTTTTACCAAATACTTTCTGTAAAATTGTTTGAGAAAGATTGCGGGGTGCGAGTCTGTCATCGTTGACCGACCGAAAGGTGGAAAACGCTTATCGGCCTTCCCTTCTGAACAAACGAATGACTTCTCCGAGCACTTTAGACGAAAACTGATCATTGCACGTCGGCCGCCGTATTCTGCGCGAGTTATACGGATTAATCTCGATTCACATGCAAAACTGACTTCATTTAGACATAAATTAAATGTTGTTTTACATTTAGACCTACTTCTCAATGAAAAAATTGTCACTGCAAAATTGATAACCCAATAAAAATGAATTCCAGCACGAAACTGTTTGTTTCAGTACATCAATAGAAACTAAAAACTGAAATTTGATAGACTTCAGTTTATGAGATGACATCATCAGTAACAGTTAGAGATTAAATATTTTAGAAATCTATGCTGATATTACCTAACAGTATGCAATTTCAGTTAAAACTGTTAATGTCTGGAAAATTTTGGTATATTTATGTGAACGTTCCCTTGTGTTTCTTGGCGTTTATAATGTCGAGATATAATACAGCTACAGGTATTTGTATACTGAGTAAATGGCTCAGTAGAGGATGAATAAAATTGTTCATAAATAATAAATTTGATTACGTTAATAGACCTCACATCTTACGTAACATTTTTTGTTGTAATGTGAAGGACGTTATACCTAAGAGAGCAATGAAGAAATAAATATTAATTACACGAACCAGTGCTTGGTAACAGCTGAACTACCGGCGAAGGTAACAGGCAGTGTGGCACCAAGAGCCGTTGGAAAAAACTGCTAGTAGCTGGGTTGACATTTCGAGTTGTTCTGCATCATGTAACACCGACACGGTACCACAGACCACGGAGGCCTGAGGGAGAAGCAAGGTCAACTGGCGAGGAAAAGTGATTATAGAGACCAATATCACTACAATACTTGAAACCATGACGTTGAGAAGTGTTGGGACATAGCAATAGAACTGATTTGTTAATTATTGACGGTAGGCTGAATGTTCACAAAATATTTAAACACTGTTCTCAGAACTTTCGTGAGAAAAGTGACAAATGTAATACTCCAGCAGAATGTCACCACAGTGTAGTACATGCGAAAAACGCCTTGAGGAATGCATGGTTCCATGGTTGGCTTTCCCAGGAGCCTGAAATGTCACCTATAGACCATTAGGCTTGTCTGGGCCCAATGGGACGACATATACTTTCGAAGCAGCCTTCAGCCAGCAGTATTCGTGCATAGACACAGCATGTGACACATGGGAAGAAATTCGTGAAGATGAAATTCGGAGTCTACTTGACGCCGTATCACAACGAATATAAAGTTGTTCTCCTCTCCGTTAGAACCACAAGTAATCCCGTCCGCCACCGTAGCTGAGTGAGCAGCGCACTGGCTTGTGATGCTGGGGGACCCGGGTTCGATTCCCGACTGAGTTGGAGATTCTCTTCGCTCAGGGACTGGGTGTCTGTCGTCTTCGTCGTCATCATTTCATCCTCATCGACGCCCAAGTCGCCGAAGTGGCGTCACCTCAAAAGGCTTGCACTACGCGTTCGGGTCTATCCGCCGGGAGGCCCTCGCCACACGACAATACTACTTACATGTTGTCCTGGTGCCGATCCGGAGATCAGTTTCGAAGAATATGAACAACTAATCATTTAAGACTGTCACGCGATGAACATTTCCACAAAGTTAGATAAATATCGGATTCGCACTACAGTATAACACTGTCCAATTTACGTCAGTGTATTTGTAGTTTGGTTGTTAAAAGCAGTCACGTTCCCCAGTTAAATTATTGTCTGAATCTTCCCGCCACTTCGCCCCTTAAACTATTTACTCTGCCGGCCGCTGTGACCGAGTGGTTCTAGGCGTTTTAGTCCGGAACCGTGCTGCTGCTACAGTCGCAGGTTCGAATCCTGCCTCGGGCATGGATACGTGCGATGTCCTTAGGTTAGGTAGCTTTAAGTAGTCCTAAGTCTAGGTGACGGATGACCTCAGATGTTAAGTCCCATAGTGCTTGGGGCCATTTGAACCAGTTAGTTCACATGCAGACAGTGAGGTATCAAATGGACTAGCCAGGAAACTTATCATTAACTGTGCCAGTTGTAAATATATTCATTCATTTTGGAATTCTGAGAAGTGTAAAAGTAATTATTTTGAAGTAAATTTTAGGTGGTTTTATGGATTGAGAGCTACTGGTAAAGGTCACACTGCAGTAGAAACAACGTGTGCCGTGATGAATATGCCACGTCCACCTTGTAAAATCGACAAATATGCAGGAGTTATTAGAGCTGCTGTGGAATCTGTTGCATGTGAGTCAATGAAGGGTGCTGCAAACTAAGCTGTTGAAATAAATGATGGTATGGATGACATACCAGTAGCTTTTGATGGCACTCGGCAGGAGTGTGGCTACAGTTCTAAGAATTCTGTTACTACTGTTACCAGCGTGGATACTGGAAAGGAAATAGATTTCCTGGATTCAGCCAAACATTGTTATAAGTGAAAATCAGGGAATGAAGAAGGGCATATCTGTTACAGAAATTACGAAAAGTCAAATGGTGATATGGAGGCCTCAGCAGCCATTGAAATTTTTAGTCGATCGGTGAACGAAAGGGGAGTGTGTTACACTACGTTCTTAGGTGATATAGACTCAGAAGCAATACCAGTGTAGTAGCCGTTTAGCCTTACGGTGAGAAGATTATCACAAACCTTGAATGTGTTGGTCATGTCCAGAAGAGGATGGGCACCAGGCTGAGGAAGTTGAAGCAATGTTTGAGAGACAAGAAACTTTCTGATGGTAAAACCATAAGAGGTAGGCCGAGAGACAAAATAATTTATGTACTGCAGCAGTATTATGGGATGGCCATTATAAATAATACTGAGGATTTCTTGAAAATGAAGCAGGCAGTACTGCCTACCTTCTTCCACAGACTGTCAAATGATGGAAAACCAGTACACGACCTTTGCCCTTCTGGACCTGATTCATGGTGCAACTACCGCAATGCCCAGTACTCAAACAGTTCATACAGCCGTAAAAATTCCATCCGAGAAGGAGTCATATAGATCATAAAATCTGTTAAGAGTCCTGGCAAATCCTGAATTACTGAAGAAGTGTCTGCATGGTCAGACTCAAAATCCCATTGAGTCGTTCAGTAATCTTATATGGACTCGCTTACCAAAAAACCTTTTTGTTGGAATGAAGACGCTAAAGTGGGGGGTCTGTGATGCTGTTACTGCTTTTAATGATGGCAACATTGGTAGGGTAAAAGGGCCTCAGCATATGGGAATTAATCCTGGAGAAAACTGTGTCAGAGAATTTGAATGGATGGACCAAGTTCGTCCTGATAAAGCAGAGTATTCAGCACAGTTGGCCACTGCGGAGACCGGAAAGAAGAGAAAAAGAAAAACTTGGAAAAAGATCAAGAGGATTATATACAGTATCGTGGAGGGTGCTTCTGAGTGACTAAAATTAAAAAATTATCCATATATTGAGTTCCAAACTTTTGAAACTTTAGAAGCCGTTCCTGATGATGTAAATTTCTGTAGCATTTTTCCCTAAGTCTTAGAAAGCACTCCGAGGAAAGTACTAAACTTTTCAGAGAGTAATAACATACATATCCTAAGTCTACTGAACTAAAAGAAGAATATAATGTTATGTATAATTAAAATTATTTAGGATCACGTACAAAAAAATTACACAATTTTAACCGTGTAATTAAAAAATTGTATTTCCGAAAGCCGTGGCTGAAATGCAATTATTGTAAGTAGTCACAGAACATACAGTTTAATGTCATGTATAAGTTTCATGTCAGTGGCTATAGTGGTTCCTGAAATACAGGAAAGCCAAGTCACTAAAATTAACATTGTCTCATATAGGGCTTTCCAACTCCCCTAAAGATAAACGCCAACTATTCTGCTAAAGCTAACTGAAGAAGTTTCAAGAAATAGTATCAAGTGAGGAATGTAAAAATACTCTGCAACACAGTAAGTACCACTCCAGTACGGACGGCGAAGAAAATGTTAGTGTGATTACAGAGCACTACCTACGTGAATGGATCAGTAAGAAACCCTTACAAGCGGTACAATTTAAAGTACTGTCCGCCATGCAATGTACAAGGGTTACAGAAAACAGATTTAGGAACAGATGGGGGTACTTTTCTGCACATAAGACGCGTGTCGTGGCAGCGTTGTCTGGGTCCATCGTCTCTGCAAGCTGCCACTGTCCGTTTTACTGTCGGTAGGCAGCTGCGTCGGCTCCAATTTGGCAGCGGCATGCAAATCATTTCAGCAATTTGAAAATTTGTTTGTAGTAAAGTAGTTTCCTGCTTTTATCAATGCAATTCTTTCCTTCTCATCTATCTTTTCTCTTTGCTCTCTATCTTTCTTCCTTCTCTAGTTCAATTTTCTTCATTAATTCTTTCTTATTTTAAATGGTCAAGAAATGGAATCTGGTGCTGGCTTTCAAAGCTGTACAGATATCTGTTACAGATGAAGGAAGCAATTTTATTAATGTACTGGGGACTGTAACGGCAACTACAACAACAATGATAAGAACTGTGAAACACGGCCTAAAATTGCCTGTTGCTTGTAGGTCACATGTGAAATAGCAGATATAAATAAATAAATAAGAGACTAAGACATGATAAGTATCTAATGAATAGAGAAAAATATTTGGATTTTCGGATGTCTAGCTGGTTTGGTGATTTCAGTTATTTAAAAATGGTATCGTCTCTCTGACTAAACAGAATATATAAGTGACACAAGATCGACTATATAAAGTCGTCCCGTAGAGAAAATATTTCTTTTAATGATAAGTCAGATATATCTGCAGTATTTAACAATCACTTTCTGTGCAATGATATTGAAATAAGTAACACTTATTTTCTACAGGGAATCATATATGTCGCTTGGGAAATGCCTTTCCGAGATTCACGACTGTAATACTCATCTGTAATACAGACAAGGGGGAGATTGCGTCAATAATTAAATCACTGAAGGCTAAGGACTGTCATGGACATGATACAGTATTACAGGTAATTCAAAAATATTTGTGTTTGCTGATGTCACTAGCTTGGTAGTAAAGGATGTTGTCTGCAACATTGCCTCTCTTTCAAATAGTGCAGTTCATGACATAAGTTCATGGCTTGAATAAAATAAACTAACGCTAAATCAGAGTAATACTCAGTTTTTTCAGTTTCTAACACACAATTAACAAAAATTGATGTTTTAATTTCACAGAATGGGCATATGATTAGTGAAACTGAACAGCTCGAATGTCCACGTGTTCAGATAGACAGTAAACTGTCGTAGGAAGCCGACATTTAAGATCTTGTTCTAAGATTTAGTGCTGCCAGTTTTACTATTCGAATGGTATCTGAAGTAAGTGATATTTCAACGCGAGAAGTAGTCTACTTTGTTTATTTTCATTCGCTTATGACGTATGGTATTATATTTTGGGATAACACTTCCCATTCTCAAAGGATATTTTTGGCTCAGAGCTGGGCGTTTCAGGCTATAAGTGGTGTAAGTTCGCGAAACTCTTGTCGACCCCTCTTCATTTGTCCGGGTATTCTGACATTGGCCTCTCAATATACATATTCACATATTCTTTATTGTCGTTTCTTGTTAACAATATCAGCTTATTCCCAAGAATTAGCAGCTCTCACTCAGTTAATACCACGCAGAAATCCAATATGTATTTGAATCACACTTCCTTGACTCTTGTGCAGAAATGAGTGCAGTATACTGCTGCATCGCTTTTAATTAAACTACCACAAGAATTCTAAAATATTAGTATAAAGCCACGCGCTTTCTAATAGAAAATGAAAAGTTTCCTCATGGGTCACTCCTATTTTGTCGAGGAGTTCCTTGAAAAATTAATCTGATTGCTGTGTTATATTGTCGACTGCGCTTACATAATCCTGTGGCATGTGTTATTTGGGTTCATAAACATATTTTGTATTTGTTATTACTTTTATATCGTAATTTCATGTACTAACACATTCCATGACCTTGTAGATTTGCTCCTCAATTTCGTCCTACGGAACTAGACGTGTAAATTAAAATAAACAACCACGCGCAGAAGCTTGTAAAACTATTTCTGTTGGTTCGAGACGTTTGACTGGATTCTCACCCAGTACCTCGCAGAACATCGAAAAAAGAAAGAAGCTCTGGTAAAAAGAGAATTTAAAAGTGAAATGTGACCTGATAATGAAATGTAGAGTTACAGAAGAGACTAGAGGAAGAAGAAAGTAGCATTGGAGCATAAGAGAAGTTGGCAAAAAAGTTTCACTGAGTCACAAACTGCTGCATTCAATAAAGGACAGATTATGATTTTCACTGAGACACTAAACACTCAGAGTAAAATCGAAAGCGAAAAATGCTAGCACTAGTGATTTCTAAATATGATGAAATTACGGTGGAATGAAAAATCATAACAGTGAGGAAGTAGTATATCAGTGTTGCGAAAGCAGAAGTTCATATAAACGTTTGCAAGAGAAAAGGTGACAGAACGTTAGTTACCACCATTAAGCAAATGCAAAGAGAAAAATAATCACTTTAAAACGTCAGAATTTTGGTTTAGCATCTCAGGCATCCTTCAGCGCACGAGCGGTTTTACAGTGACAGCACGCTTTTGTGAATCTGCACAGCACACTGCAACAAGCTCCAAAAAGCCAAAACAGTTTTAATAGGAAGTATCAGGCATTTTAATATAAAAGTAAGTAATAAATTGACATTCAAATATTCAAATGTTCAAATATGTGTGAATTTATAAGGGGCCAAACTGTTGAGGTCATCGGTCCCTAGACTTACTCACTACATAAACTAGCTTACGCATAGAACAACACACACACCGGTGCCCGAGGGAGGACTCGAACCTCCGGCGGGAGGGGCCGCGCAGTCCGTGACATGTGCGCCTCTAACCACGCGGCCCTCCACGCGGCACAATGACATTCAGATACGATAACGGACTCAAATGTGTGGTCTCAGTCAACAGAAATCGTTGGGATCAAACCTTAGGCTAATTGCTGAAATCATTCAAAACTGTATTTTTTAACCTGGATCATTGAGGTCAAAAGCTGGTCACAGCCTTCAGAACATCCCCAGCTCCATTACTGAACTTGATAAGAGCTGACCACAATTTTATTCCATGCGCTTCTCGAAGATGTAGTGAAAACCTTTACGTACCTGGTATATCTGTTTTCAGTGTGTATTGACTGTGTTCTCAGGCATTCAGTACTGTAACAAACAGCGGACTCAAAGTGAGAGATTAGCTGGCTTTATCAGAGGTGTAGTCTCGCGCATTTTCGGTGATACTCGGGCCAGTCAAATTAATGTGATCACGGCCTATGTTCGATGTCAACATGCAATAACCACTCACAAACGACAGGCGGCAGAACTATCAGTGGAAGGCACATAAAGCATGTCCGGGGGACGTAGAAAACACTGCAGTCGTTATCGTAACATGAAAACAGATCGACTTATCTGACGTCGTGAAAGGCATGCTCTTTGGTGTTTGGGGCAGGGGTGGAAGTATTTTCAAAACGGCTAAGTTTTTAAAATGTTAGAGTGCCACTGTGGTTAAAGTTTACGGTGCATGGCAACAGGCACCATCCAAAACCTGCTTCCAGGAAACTGTTCTGCACCACGGGCTATGTGTAAGGGCAAACAAATGAGCAACTGTTGAGCAACTGACTGACCATCCGAAACAAGGGGCTGTCTTCGCAACAACCGTTCAGATAACGTTGCTGTGTACGGGCCTCCGCAACAGGCACTTCGTTTGCGCACCCATGCTGACTGTTGCTCTCGGCGACGAAAGCAGGAATTTGCGAGCCGGTTCTGCAACTGGACCTCCACTGAATGGCAACATGTGGCCTTTTCAGATGAATTACGTTTTATGCTCCATCGTCGTAGAACGCCTGGAAGCAAATACCTTGGGACAATCGTCGGAAGAGTCCCGTTCGGAATGGGGAGAGTTTTGGCTCTGGGAATGTTTTCGTAGTATTCCCCGCGTGATCTCATCATTCTGGAAGGCATAATGGATCAACAGAAGTATGCGTCTACCCTTGGGCACCACGTTCGCTCTTACATGTAGTTTTGTTTTTTCTGAGCACAATAGCGTATAAAAGGACTATTGTAGCATTACACGGGTAATCGTCCGCGTAGCCCTCGAAATCTATAAGAAATAATCTTGTGGGGATGTCCATTACAGTCGGATATACCTTGTGCCACGTGAGAGTAGGAGAGTCAGAGTGATTGACACAGTATACATTTAAATCATTTCTAAATTTTATTGTTTATTTATGGAGTAAAGAATTTAACTAAGTACAATATTTTTTAGGATCAATAGGTGATGAGTCTTTATGAGATGAATATAAAAGTATTTTGACATAGCAGACCGCGATGCAGCATTATGCGTGGTATTTTAACTCTTTGAGAAGGTTGATAGCTTCTTTATAGCTCGTGTGCGCGGACAAGTCGTAGTTGAGTGCGGGTGCTTTTATGGATGGGTATAGAATTGCTAATTCATAACCCGAAGTTGGTTTAGAAAATATTCTAAGGAAGGCCGGCGAAACTTTATTAGGAACAAATCGCGCGCGGACTTTGAAATACCGTCGCGAAGTTTGAGATGCGCGCTAGGCAATCGCGCATTACAGTCGCGTGAAGGATTAAGTGACAGTGACCGTGATTTATTGACATTAAGTCAATAATAATTATCAAAGAACTACCGGAAGGGATAGTAAGTGTTCTTGATGCTTAAAGCAAGTGAGAGTTGATTTACTGTTTGAAATTTTACAAACCGTGTCTTGGTAATTCCGTTTGGTAGAACGATAGACATTAAGGTATGCACTATTATTTACCATTTTTTTTTCAAAAAGAGAGCACTTACCTTTTTCTTTTAGAGGAATGTTTCTGCTTCAGCCATCAATCTCCTCAAAATGGAGATAAGGTTGACACTCACACATAGCACTACGGTATTTTCATCACCCACACACATGTGCCCCCATTTTTCCTCCCTTTTTGTGTTGAAAAGCTGAGATATAGCAGCGATACGACGAAGGAAGGAGGAAGAGGAGAAGAGAGAGAAGGAAAGGGAGAGAGGGCCAAAAATGGGAGGTCACACTATGTAACATACCACATAGATTGTAGTGTACCTTGCCATCTAACTCCCTGGATTTAAACTCAGATGTTTACATTTATCTACGCGTTGTGAACACCGTTTCTTTACTTACGATATTTTACAATAGCAGTCATAAAAATGTCCGTTGCGAAATTCTCCGACTCCGTGATTAAAGAAACAATGTTAATGACACCGAAATAAATGTAAACATGTGAGGCATTTTGGAATTTCATCATGGAAAAATTATTGCCTATAAAAGCAACTATTTTCAGCTGATCGTGAATTGCCTTTAATTCCTACACCTACGATGTTCTAACACGGCCACCACGGAAAAGAATTATTTACTGACGTTAACAAGACAAAGAACAGAGAAACAAAATACGATAGTAAGGTAGGCAGTCTCAGTCGACAAGCATTTAGGAGTAAGTAGGCATCGGTTGAAACAGCAAATAAATTAAAAATTCATTTCTTTGATCATTTGAAAAAGTTTAAAGTTCTAAATCGACTGAACTTAACTTATATCCGCCAAATTATACAGAAGCCAAACTGGAAATATGCGAACAACAGAATGGCGAATAGCCCAGCAGATCATACTCGCCGTCACATGCTCAATATGAATCAATAATACTAAGAATATCTTGGTCGGCATCAATACTGTTCGCCAATAGTTCAAGTCTTAATTGACAAAAATACTGAACATCTGAGGTCCCCTTAACGTGTGACGTTTGTACGGTATTTCTCTCCGAAAACCCTTAAAGGTCATGAGCTGTTTCCCCACGCTCCGCATGCATATGAGCACGTATGTCATAACTTCGTACTCAAACTGCAACCATCTTTTCTCTTTGTAGTTCAGATCGAGCGGCGGCGATATGGTATTGCTCATGCACGGAATAAGCCTCTCTGCTCCATGGGCTACAAGCACGAGGGGAGCCGTGCGCCAGTGGACATATTCGAAAATGCGTCCTGGACGCAATTGAGTGGAAGAGAATATACAGGAAGAAAAACTGAGGGCGGCTCCTTTGATTTGTATGAAGCCAAGCGTTGCGCTCGACGCCATATTGCAGCCGAGTACACGCACAGCGAGAGCTCCTTACTACTGCGCGTCGGAATGGACATTTTTACGACACTGAACTAATCTAACCGACTAAATGAACACTTTTACGAAAGGAAGCGCTAATGAAACTAGGTGTGATAACTCATTAGTCAAAAACTTACGACATGAGTTTCTAAATTAATTACTGTTCACCTTTTACAAGCTGTGAACCGCCGCTGATTTGAGCTTCAGATGGCAATGAAGCAAGCCTATTTTGGGTATAGCCATTCTTTCTTGCAGCAAATTCACTTTATCCTTAAATGTGATTTTCTGGTACTATACACTAATAAATCAACTTCACTTCCAACGGAAACAACTGCAGGATTTTCTGGTTACGCATCAGTGCTGGAATTTTCATTCATATTTCCAGACGAAAAGTAACGCATAGGCATTACTTTAAATGAATCCAGTAGGCTGATTAACATTCGATTTACACAAATGTTTTTAATTAGGCCAGACATGTAAGTTCACTCTAACATAGTACGTAATATGAATCCTATTCGTTTAATACATGATGATTGATAAGCATCGTAAAGCAACTTTTGTCCTACTTTGTCCTACATATGAGGTGTGTTCAGCTTTAGAATTATATAACTGTTGATGTAGAATGTCTTCTCTTTCAGCAATAAGTACTACAGGAAATTACGAACACTCGTTTGAGAAACATGCCTTACTTGCCCGAAATGTTCCCACTTGTTTTTAAGATATATATGACCCCAATAAGTGTAAACCATCGACTGTAAAATAATGAAAGCATCTAGTTTCATATGCGAAGTTCTAGAGCATTGGAAAATTATACTGGAAAATTATATACAATCCCTAACTTTTGTGCCGGCCACTACGGCCGAGCGGTTCTAGGCGCTTCAGTTCGGAACCGCGCTGCTGCTGCGGTCGCAGGTTCGCATCGTGCCTCGGGCATGGATGTGTGTGATGTCCTTCGGTTTGTTAGGTTTAGGTAGTTCTAAGTCTACTGGACTAGTGACCTCAGATGTTAAGTCCCATAGTGTTTAGAGCCATTTGAAACAAAACTTTTGTCTGCCTTTGCTTTTCATCCCTTTTATGAGAGTATTAATTAATACAGTGTATTATACAATACTTCTGTTTATTTTGTTGTGTAGGTAACGTCAAATTGAAAAGATAAAATGATTACCACCAACCCACTCTACGCTCTCAGCCTTGGCTTACCGTCCCACACATTTTCCACTACGCCACGCATTGCTTGCGAACTGTGTTACTATAAATGTCTCATCCTACACATTAGCCGCTATATAAATGCTGTTTTCTGTTAAACACGTGGGCATCTGGAGCTCCCACTTCTGTCGCTTTCGTTTTTGGCCAACCCCTTCACATATTACAAACCTGGACGACATCGGCGATGACGAATAACAGCGGTCTCCTGGAGAGCTGAAGGCTACTTGTGCATTGTGCGCTCAGGAAGAGAGCTCGAATAAAATACTTTAACCTCTATTTTCTCCACAATGAATGAGACTGGCTTTCCACCAAACTTAAAAACAATTGCGGTTTGTTATATACATTTAGCAAACAGCAACGTGCACCTAAAATGAGCCAAACGCAAAGTAGCCAGGTACCACACTTTTCACTGCAGACTCTTCAAATTTTATGCAACAAAGTAGTTGGAAATTATGACACTAACTATAAACAGTAATGAAAAATAGACATTTAATTATCAAACTGTTACGTGAAACAGTGAGTCATTAAAGAAATCAATTTTTTGTGCCACTTATATTCCTGAGGATCGAATGAGAGATATTATACATAGTAGTGAAGAACACGTGCAAGTGTGAAACAAGTGGTTCTTAATTTTTTAAAGGAAGAGGAGAACTTCTGCCGGAAAACTGCAGAAGTTGATGTAGCTTTGCTTTACTTACAACAGCATTAGTTACAGTTGGTAATTGTTTACAGCAAGAAAACTGGAATAAACATTTCTCATGTAATGTTACCAGCCACTTCGTACGAATCGCTCGTCACTTCCCTGTGTGGTCCTTTCTCTCACTATTGCTCTTTACGAGTTTCTAACTTTTACAGTGCGTCAAAGAACTGTTCTAGCAGCTCAAATGCATAATCAATGAAATGAACAAAACGCATCCGTTCACCTTTGGTTTTGAACACAGCTGGTTACTCGGTTTCAATATAGTAGACTTATCACGTGCGCACTAAATTTTGGCGCGTAGATTTCAGCTGAGTTTCCATTCTGTATCCTCTCCACACTGTGGCCTCGTATTCTCTCCCACGAGTTTTTTCCACGAGCCGGATTAACCAATAGCGGGCCGGATCCGATCCGCAGGCTGACACGTACGTTAGATTCAAAAGATGGCAGGTACACTATGTGATCAAAAATATCCAGATACCTCGCTAAAAATGACTTAAAAGTTCGTGGCTCTCTCCATTGTTAATGCTGGTATTCAATATGGTGTTCGCCCACCCTTAGCCTTGACGACAGTTTCAACTCTCGCAAGCATACGTTCAATCAGGTGCTGGAAGGTTTCTTGGAGAATAGGAGCCCATTCCTCACGGAGTGCTGCACTGAGGAGAGGTGTCGATGTCGATCGGTGAGGCCTGGCACGAAGTCGGCGTTCCAAAATATTCTAAAAGTGTTTTGTAGGATTCAGGTCAGGATTCTGTCCAGGTCAGTCCATTACAGAGATGTTATTGTCGTGTAACCACTCCACCACAGGCCGTGCATTATGATCAGGTGCTCGATCGTGTTGAAAGATGCAATCGCCAACCCAGTATTGCCCTTCAACAGTGGGAAGCAAGAAGGTGCTTAAAACATAAGTGTACGCCTTTGCTGTGATAGTGCCACGCAAAACAAGAAGGGATGCAACCCCCTCCCCCCCCACGCCCCAATGAAAAATGTGAAAAACACAACCACACCATAACACCACCGGCTCCAAATTTTATTGTTAGCACTGCACACGCTGGTGGCAGATGACGTTCACCGGGCAATCGCCATGCCCATATCCTTCCGTCGGATCGCCACACTTGCCGTCGGATCGCCACACTTGCCGTCGGATCGCCACACTTGCCGTCGGATCGCCACACTTGCCGTCGGATCGCCACACTTGCCGTCGGATCGCCACACTTGCCGTCGGATCGCCACACTTGCCGTCGGATCGCCACACTTGCCGTCGGATCGCCACACTTGCCGTCGGATCGCCACACTTGCCGTCGGATCGCCACACTTGCCGTCGGATCGCCACACTTGCCGTCGGATCGCCACACTTGCCGTCGGATCGCCACACTTGCCGTCGGATCGCCACACTTGCCGTCGGATCGCCACACTTGCCGTCGGATCGCCACACTTGCCGTCGGATCGCCACACTTGCCGTCGGATCGCCACACTTGCCGTCGGATCGCCACACTTGCCGTCGGATCGCCACACTTGCCGTCGGATCGCCACACTTGCCGTCGGATCGCCACACTTGCCGTCGGATCGCCACACTTGCCGTCGGATCGCCACACTTGCCGTCGGATCGCCACACTTGCCGTCGGATCGCCACACTTGCCGTCGGATCGCCACACTTGCCGTCGGATCGCCACACTTGTTTTGACGCCTCTGCAAGGAGGTAAGAACCGCGACGACACACAGCGTAGGACTTCCTATGAGTGGCAGAGTAAAACACTTCACACAAATCGCCTCAGGCGGAGGCATAAGGCGTGACAGTATAATCATCCCTTCCTTGGGACGTTGATTCCACACATTACGTGGTCGTAACCATCAATTCTTAGCGCGATGAGTAACAAGACGACGTTCTTGGCAGCGAACCTTTTGGAGTGTAGTGGGACCGCAAATTTTGCTCTGGTATACCTAGGGACCGTTTGAAGTCATTCGACCTTTGGTGCTTCGGATCACTTTCAAATTTTGTCGAATGACTTCAAACGGTCCCTAGGTATACCAGAGCAAAATTTGCGGTCCCACTACACTCCAAAAGGTTCGCTGCCAAGAACGTCGTCTTGTTACTCATCGCGCTAAGAATTGACGTTTACGACCACGTAATGTGTGGAATCAACGCCCCAAGGGAAGGGATGATTATATTGACGCGCCTTATGCCTCCACCTGAGGCGTGCTGGGTTTGACCGGCGATTTGTGTGAAGTGTTTTACTCTGCCACTCATAAGAAATTCTACTCTGTGTGTCGTCGCGGTTCTTACCTCCTTGCAGAGGCATCAAAAAAAGGGATGAAATGTGGGTCAGAGTGGGTATGAAGAGCTTCCCATCGTGTCGCACGTCCACCATGCCGTTGGGCAGAATTATGATTTTATTTGGTGCCAATGTAACATCATTAACCAGTCTTAAACCTAAATGAACTTCCGAGCTGCGGAACTTATTTCACAGGTGTCGACACCTAGCTGTATGATTCGTCGCAAAGCTCGTGGATCCGTATGCCTCTCAGTCGCAGACAATTTCGGAGTTTCGAAAAAGTGGTACTTTTTTGCTCCATGTATTTGATTAGTAACATGGAGGATGTGTTGTAAGTGTCGTTGTTGCTGTTGTTGGTTTGAAGCAGCAGCACAGCCTGTAGAATGTACATCATGCTCTATTTGAAAGGAGTGTGGTGATGGAGCAATAGTATCATGGCGAAAATGACCCAGGTGCATATTGTCATTTTGCTGTGAAAAGTACATTTAATGTTACTAAATTGCAGATTTGTGTGTTAAGTTTTTCATTAGCTGCTTAGGAATAACTCGGAAGAGAAGTACAAACACAATACATTGGTCACCCAGAAGGAACGAAATTCTTAAAGATAATGAAGTATCGCATCAGGTGCGTTCTGTTTTGCTTTAGTTAATCGCACCGTCTTCCTGTTTTCATACTTGATCTGTGTTTCATTTTTGACGGGCTGTCAACTGCACCCTCTTACCTCTAAATCTGAGGGGGCGGGGGGTGCGATTGTGAGTTTCTCCCGAAAGTACATATTAGTAACTACACCTGTGCTCTGGCAGTAGCAGTAGGCCAGTCTTACGGTATTTGATTTACATATGTTTTCGAAACTAAATGCAAAGTTTGACCAGACACGGTCCCTTTCCTGTTAGACGTCTTCCTCAGACAATTTCTGAAAAAGTTCCTGATCCTTCTGCTCCATTAATGGTCTGATGATTTTATTTTTTTCCACCTGTTCGTCGCATCCTTTGATCATGGACAATTTTTTTTCAGAGGCACAAGGGAAGCCTTGGCACATATCACAAAATACAAGAAAAGTCGTTAGCCCAAAATCATAGGCCTTTAATCCATGAGTACTGTCCATGAAAATGCAGTTGGTACGGTCTTCACCCAGCATTTCACTGTGGGATGTGTGATTTTTAATAATATTTCAATTAAACGGATCAGCTACAAACAGAAGCATTTAATGTTGAGTTGTGACATCCGTAAACTAAGCCCAAAAGAGATGTACCCACAAAGTAAGATCAAAATACGTAAGCGTAGAGAGCTGATCGTGCAAAGCCCGGAAATAATGTTCATTCCGTACTGGGCGCGATTGTGAGTTTCCCTCGAAAGGACATATTCCTATTTACACCTGTGCTCTGGCAGTAGCAGTAAGCCAGTCTTACGGTATTTGATTTACATATGTTTTCAAAACTCAATGCAAAGTTTGACCAGACACGGTCCCTTTCCTGAATAATGATAAGAAAGAGAATGAAAGCAATCGAAAGCACGTCCATTACTTGCTCGCATAAACGTAATGAATTAAGCGACTAACTATCAGACAATTCCCTTACATGGGGTCCCGCAGCCAGAAGTTCGCAAATAAATCTAGCAGGGATGATTCCCTCGAAGCCAGAACGCTCCTAGCGTTCACAGCATGTTCATTGGCCCCAATAAATATTCTGTATCAACAGAAAGAAGGAAAAAAGTTAAAGATGGTAGACAGTGCATTGTCTCGAAAATAGGACCTCTTTTGTTGCACGGCGAAGAGTTTGATAACATTAATAAAATGTTAATCTTTAGAAAGCTTAGGTATACCCTTCAGACAACAGACATTCTGCAAACAGGTCCAATGATGAGAATGAAGTTTACTTTTGTTCAAATGGCTCTGAGCACTATGGGAGTTAATATCTATGGTGATCAGTCCCCTAGAACTTAGAACTACTTTAACCCTAACTAACCTAAGGACATCACACAACACCCAGTCATCACGAGGCAGAGAAAATCCCTGACCCCGCCGGGAATCGAACCCGGGAACCCGGGCACGGGAAGCGACAACGCTACCGCACGACCACGAGCTGCGGACTTATTTTTCTTGCTGCTTATTTTTTTACTGGGGCAAACGTTGCGGACAGTAACCACAACAAGTTTAGAAAATAAACCGTTGGCCAAGTATTGTCAAAATACACAATGAAGACAGAATTAGGCCCTTTGTCTCTAATAAAATCTCTTACAAGTGGGGGAAGCTGTGATGGCTATATAGGTGAGAAATGCAGAAGAATATCTTCTGTCTTCAGTAACTACTTTTCGGAACTAATCTGGGTTCAGGAGCTAAAACAAACTAGACTACATATGTACGTTTAATTATTCACCGACGTGTTTCCTAAGTAATTCCTACTAGAGTTCCTCGTACCTCAAAGGGTTACAGCAATAAAGGGATATAGCCAAAATGGCTTTAATAACATCGTTCAAGGGGGCTCTGATCAGCCCTTGCATGTTTGTGTCATTGCTTTCTCGATAATCCTTTGCAGGAAGGCAAAACTATATTTTACACCTGTCTCGAAAATCTTTCTGGAAAGTGCTGTGCACAACCCTGACCTTTGCTAACTGGCTACAAAATTGTATTAGTTTCATAGGATGAATTGTTCACCTGTTTTGTATGTTATTCCAACCGACGTTCGTCACACTTCTAAGGGATACAGGAACAAAGGAATACAACCCAGATTACTGTAAAAATTTGTTGAATGAGCATTTTGTTCATCCTGAGTCTATGTGAGAGTGTTTTGGTTATCTATGTAGCACAAGAAACGGGAACTCGTATGTGGAGAGTCAGAGCAAAAACCTTCAAATGAGCAAGAGATGTGGAGAGAATTCTTTTGATAGACTGAACTATACTCGGATCAAGAGCATTTGTCTCTTCTGGCACTGGTGTCTGGAAGAAAGCACGCCATCGAAGAAGATGTTCCATTATGTTTCTGACAATGAAATTTTTAATGGAAACAGATTTAATGCTTCCTCATTTTGGCTTAACTTAAGAAGTTGCCTCCAACTAATATTCGTTGGAGTCAACTTCTGTCTACGAGGTAGAGACTGGAACGTTTATGGATTCACTACAGGTGATTTACCGAAAACCCTCTTGATAGCGGGTTTGACAACTCACCCGCAGTTGAAATATTTTAGACCTTGCAGCTATTAGCAGTTAAGGCATTATCGACAATGACAGTATAGAGACATTCATTTGTGATCATTAAGTCTTCATAACGACGAGGGTTACCAATGTTTATGCATCCATCAAGGAAGTTAGGAGAGTTCTTGCGCTGGAAACAGCACATATGCCATTTTTAGCATTCTACTTACAGAAAGACTGAATATTATGTAGTTCCAATATGATGGAAGTAGAGGAATTACGGACAAAGCTGAATGAGACTGTAGATCACTCTCTGTACTAGTATGTTCAGGGCCAGTGTTTTAAGGGCAGAATAGACTTTCCGTGGTAATAATATAACTCGTAAAATGCAGAGGAAACAAATTGTTGCACTTTAAGTTCATATAAGGACATGAAAATGTCACCAGGCAAATCTTAGTAGAAATTCGTGCATCTGTAAGAAAAGGATGCGTGAAGCCTACAACAATTTCTGCAGTCTTACATAAGCGACAAGTCTTGGCGAGAGCCCGAGAAATGTCTGATCCTACGTATAACCGTTATGCTGGTCGAAGACTTCTGATCAGTCTCGCGCCTATCAGTCTGGTGAGCTATTAGAATATAGCGAAGGCAAAGCCGAAACTTGAAATTTCGGGGTTAAAAAATCTTTCATTCAGGAGCATCGTAAATATATATCATCGTAGGACCGTCACCACGAATCCCGTTCGGGACGGCCTAGAAACAGGCATCCCAGGCGTTGGAAAGCAAGTGAAAGTCGAAAACCAGTCAAGAGGTTGGGATGGAATATCAATTCGGTTTTAGTACAAAGTACCGTTCGGCGAGAATCGAACTACAAAATAAGACAAATATCCCTACTTCTCTCTACTGCAGAATTCTCAAATATATCTTAAATTCGAATATAATAAATTCCCTTTGAACAAATTGTCTACTGTCAACAAATCAGTTCGGATTTAGAAATCACGTCTCATTCGAAACTGCTTACCTTTTTCTCACACTCTAATCTGCGAACCGTGGATGAAAGGCAACTGCAAGAATCCATATTTTAAAATTTCCGAAGAACTTTTTACACTGTGCTCAACTGGAGACTGTTAACGAAATCTGAGCATACCGACTAGGTTCTCAGATGTGTGAGTGAGTCGTAGTCTTCTTGGGCAGTGGAACCCATTACGTTATGCTGGACGGCGAGTTTTCATCGTAGACAAGGGTATCGTCAGCAACGCCCCAGGAAAATGTGGTAGGACTGCTCTTCTTCTCTATACAGGGTGAAAAAGAATTCGGGCACTCGGACTTCCCAGCGTGATTCCTCACATGTTAGTAATACATCTCTCAAAAAATTTCGTCCTGACGGTATTTCGGGCAGTAAATTGGCCTTGAAGATTGGCAAACTGGCAACAGTGTAATGACATGTACGGTAACTACCACTGACAGGAACTGCAGCAGTGCTGTGCAGCTGTTGCAGTAGAAAGGGTTTTGGGTTATCACGCGGGAGGTCGAGGGTTCAATGCTTTTCAATGCTTTTATTTGCCTAAAGTAGTCTGCATGGTAAAGTATGTGGTGTCTTAATCATCATACAGCGATTACAGCGGGTCTTTTATAAAACCTTTACATCTGCGTTCAGAATTGGAAGTACAATCGTTTTCATTGATCAGTTTTTAAAGCAGCTTTTCGCACATTGTGGACGCGAATTGTTTCGCGTCACTGCATCTACTAGATTCCGAACCTGTTATCTGTGTACTCTCCCCAATGGTCCCGTTGAAACTATTTATAAAGCACGTTTATAGCCCTACTAGTGATGTAACCGAAATGTGATGGACCTGAACGTGCCACGAACAGTGGTTGCTATTAATCTACGGGACTATTGGAGGAGGGTAGACACAAAAAAGTTTGGAATCTAGTAGATACAGTGATGCGAAAAAATTCACGTCCACGGCGTGCAAAATGTTTCTTTACAAGCTGACAAGTGAAAACGATTGTATTTCAATGTCTGTGTTAGTAGTACGAAACTGCAAATCTTTAGTAGAAGACCCACTCTAATCGCTGTATGATTATTAATACCATAGATACCGTACCACGCCGACTACTTACAGAAAATGAAAACTCAGCCTCGACCCAGAATCAAATCCTCCACCTCCTAAATGCCAACCAAAACACTATCCACGGCACCAACTGCTGAGCGGTAGTACTAATTGCTAATTCTTGTTAGATGTAGTTAGTGAACACGTGATTACAGCGTTGCCAGACTGCCAATCTTTAGCGAATAGTTACTACGCGAAATAAGCGCGGGACGAAATTTTGTGACATAAATGTTTGTATTGCTGGTATGTGAGTAATCACGCTGCGAAGTCAGAGAGCACAAATATTTCTTCAGCCTGTATACATTAACGATCTCCTGGATAGGGTGAACGGCAGTTTGGGATTGTCTGCTGATGATGTTGCAGTGTACGGGAAAGTGCTATCGTTGAGTGACTGTACGAGAACAGAGAATAACTTCGACAGAATTTTTGTTTAATGTGGTAAATCACAGTTTGTCCTAAATGTGGAAAATTGTAAATTAAAGCAGATATTTAGGGGAAAAAATCCTCTAATATTCCAGTTTCAGTATTAGTAGCATGTTCCGTGAGACAGTTAAGTCGATTGAATGTCCTGAGTAACACTGCAGAGCGGTACGAAATGTAACGAACACGTGACATCGGAGCTAAGGAAGGAGAGTGATCGACTCCTGTTTGCTGGGAGAGTTCTAGGGATGTGTAGCTCATCTGTAAAGGAGACTGCGTATAGGACACTAGTTGACCAATTCTTGAGTACTGTTCGATGGTTTAGCAACCCTATAAGGTCGGGTTAAAGGAAGACATCGAAGCAAGTCAGAGGCATGTTGCTAGATTTGTTACTGGCAGGCACGACCAACACGCGAGGATTACGGAGATGTTTCGTCAACTCGAATGACAGCCACTGGAAGGCAAACGACGTTCTTCTCGAGAAACACTATTGAAGTAAACCTGTTCCTTCTACATTACGGGCGTAGGACACCTCATCCTCTCAATACTTCTCCTTGTAAGGCGAGCGGGGGGGGGGGGGGGGGGGTGATGCGATGGGGGGGGGGGGAGACAGCAGAGCCTCAGGTGTTTGAAGTTCATCGAATAAGCTTCGGCGGGATGTCCTTTAGCTATAACTGTTCACTACCGATTGACAAACTGCAGCACTGCTTATACACATTAGACCTTATTTCTTATTTCTTATGTTTTGGTGGAAGTGGTGGTGGTGGTGGTGGTGGTGGTTAGTGTTTAACGTCCCGTCGACAACGAGGTCATTAGAGACGGAGCGCAAGCTCGGGTTAGGGAAGGATTGGGAAGGAAATCGGCCGTGCCCTTTCAAAGGAACCATCTCGGCATTCGCCTGAAACGATTTAGGGAAATCACGGAAAACCTAAATCAGGATGGCCGGAGACGGGATTGAACCGTCGTCCTCCCGAATGCGAGTCCAGTGTGCTAACCACTGCGCCACCTCGCTCGGTCCTTGGTGGAAGTAAGTATTCAGTTAGTACCCAGACTTGTCACAGGTCTAACACAACACTGTGTTTCGTCGAAAGACGAATCAGTTCATTCCTTCCACATACTACTAATAACATTATTGCAAAACCTTGCTGCTACTGTCTTCTGGTATAATATACAATCAGTCTTAAGTTAAGCCAAAATGAGGAAGCATTTAATCTGTTTCCATTAAAAATTTCATTGTCAGAAACATAATGGAACCTCTTCTTCGATGGCGTGCTTTCTTCCAGACACCAGTGTCAGAAGAGACAAATGCTCTTGATCCGAATATAGTTCAGTCTATCAAATGAAATTCTCTTCACATGTCTTGCTCATTTGAAGGTTTTTGCTCTGACTCTCCACATACGAGTTCCCGTTTCTTGTGCTACATAGATAACCAAAACACTCTCACATAGACTCAGGATGAACAAAATGCTCATTCAACTAATTTTTACAGTAATCTGGGTTGTATTCCTTTGTTCCTGTATCCCTTAGAGGTGTGACGAACGCCGGTTGGAATAACATACCAAACAGGTGAACAATTCATCCTATGAAACTATTACAATTTTGTAGCCAGTTAGCAAAAGTCAGGGTTGTGCACAGCACTTTCCAGAAAAATTTTCGAGACGGGGGAAACATTTAGTTTTGCCTTCCTGCAAAGGATTATCGAGAAAGCAATGACACAAACATGCAAGGGCTGATCAGAGCCCCCTTGAACGATGTTATTAAAGCGATTTTGGCTATATCCCTTCATTGCTGTAACCCTTTGAGGTACGAGGAACTCTGGTACGAATTACTTAGGAAACACGTCGGTGAATAATTAAACGTACATATGTAGTCTAGTTTGTTTTAGCTCCTGAACCCAGATTAGTTCCGAAGAGCAGTTACTGAAGAGAGAAGATATTCTTCCGCATTTCTCACCTATATAGCCATCACAGCTTCCCCCACTTGTAAGAGATTTTATTAGAGACAAAGGGCCTAATTCTGTCTTCATTGTGTATTTTGACAATACTTGGCCAACGGTTTATTTTCTAAACTTGTTTTGGTTACTGTCCGCGACGTTTGCCCCAGTAAAAAAATAAGCAGCAAAAAAATTAAGTCTGCAGCTCGTGGTCATTCGGTAGCGTTCTCGGTTCCCGCGCCCGGGTTCCCGGGTTCGTTTCTCGGCGGGGTCAGGGATTTTCTGTGCCTCGTGATGACTGGGTGTTGTGTGATGTCCTTAGGTTAGTTAGGGTTAAAGTAGTTCTAAGTTCTAGGGGACTGATGACCATAGATGTTAACTCCCATAGTGCTAAGAGCCATTTGAACAAAAATAAACTTCATTCTCATCATTGGACCTGTTTGCAGAATGTCTGTTGTCTGAAGGGTATACCTAAGCTTTCTAAAGATTAACATTTTATTTATGTTATCAAACTCTTCACCGTGCAACGAAAGAGGTAATATTTTCGAGACATTAATAATGCACTATTTACCTTCTTTAACTTTTTTGCTTCTTTCTGTTGATACAGAATATTTATTGGGACCAATGGACATGCTGCGAACGCTAGGAGCGTTCTGGCTTCGAGGGAATCATCCCTGCTAGATTTATTTGCGAACTTCTGGCTGCGGGACCCCATGTAAGGGAATTGTCTGATAGTTAGTCGCTTAATTCATTACGTTTATGCGAGCAAGTAATGGACGTGCTTTTAATTGCTTTCATTGTCTTTCTTATCATTTCTCAAGCAAACCTGTGACATTAATTTTTAACTGCGCCCAGTACGGAATGAACATTATTACCGGGCTTTGCACGATCAGCTCGCTACACTTACGTATTTTGAACTTACTTTGAGGCTACCTCTCTTTAGGGCTTAGTTTACAGATGTCACAATTCAACATTACATGCTTCTGTTTGTAGCTGATCCGTTTAACTGAAAGATTATTAAAAATCACACATCCCACAGCGAAATGCTGCGTGAAGACCGTGCTAACTGCATTTTCATGGACAGTACTCATGGATTAACGGCCTATGATTTTGGGCTAACGACTTTTCTTGTATTTTATGATATGTGCCAGGGCTTCCCTTGTGCCTCACAAAAAGATTGTTCAAGATCAAAGGATGCGACAAACAGGTGGAAATAAATAAAATTATCAGAACATTAATGGAGCAGAAGGATCAGGAAATTTTTCAGAAGTTGTTTGAGGAAGACGTCAGTAATAGGAAAGTGACCGTGTCTGGTCACACTTTGCATTGAGTTTTGAAAACATATGTAAATAAAATACCGTAAGACTGGCCTACTGCTACTGCCAGAGCACAGGTGTAAATGCGAATATGTACTTTCGAGGGAAACTCACAATCTCACCCCCGCCCCCTCAGATTTAGAGGTAAGAGGGTGCAGTTGACAGCCCGTCAAAAATGAAACACAGAACAAATATGAAAACAGGAAGACGGTGTGATTAACTAAGGCAAAACAGAAAAAGTGAACAGTCCAAGCATAGGAATAGCTAGAAAGAGCGGTGTGAAACAGGCATGGCGTCTTGGTTAAGTGGTACTGGTGTTGGAATATAAAGCAGCCGAGCCGTGTTCAAGGCTCCCTCGCCCATATTCTTTTGTCATTTTTTTCCTTTTCCTTTTTCCTGTGTTCAAATTTTTGGGTGTGCCGTGGTGTAACGACAGTTTGCAACAGCGAGGTTTAAGATGATTCAGATGGCTATGTGCACTGTGAGACTTAACATTTGAGGTCATCAGTCCCCTAGACTTAGAACTACTTAAACCTAACTAACCGGGCGCGGTTCCGGACTGAAGCACCTAGAACCGCTCCGTCATAGGGTCTGGCCGAGGTGTAAGGTAGTTACGCATAACTACTCTCTTAGTAG
This sequence comes from Schistocerca americana, assembly GCF_021461395.2. Taxonomy (NCBI): domain Eukaryota; kingdom Metazoa; phylum Arthropoda; class Insecta; order Orthoptera; family Acrididae; genus Schistocerca; species Schistocerca americana. The sequence goes on from NC_060130.1 coordinate 564,412,512, forward strand.
CCGAAAGGAAGTGGCTTTCGAAAGGGAACCTCAAACGTTTGATGACAAGACGACAAGCCAACCGAATCCTCCACCGGACAACACGTCTGGTGCGTCATAGACGGCATTAGTGGCAGTACGTGTGTCATATGACAGGAATCTCCTACCGACGCACGTAATTCGTACGCTTGGTGAGGGATTGAAAATGCCTCCTTTCCCAGTTTAAGTGTTCGTATGAATCTGAATGTGATTACTCCCAAGAAAATGATGAAAGCACAATAGCATGTCACATAAGCCGCAACAAATAAGAGCAGCAGATTCGCAATCACACAGTTTTACAGTTTTACCTGTGCTCTGTCAAAACATATGTTTTAACGTTTTTGCAATTGTGTTCCGTTTTGAACGTTCTGACTCTAGGATTCCTTAGCTGTGACGTAGTTCACATCTGTTTATTTGTTGTTTTCATTTCTGTGAGACGTCTGTGTGATACGTCGCCTGATCCCACTATTCATCACACTTATTTGCGGCGGTATTATTCTTTCCACATGATCCATATTTTATAATTTATGTACATTATGACAACTGTCAAGACTACAGAAAGAGAATAAACATTCCAATTAGTGGACGGACAGTTCATAATTTCGTGAAAAAAATTGACTGATAATAATGGGCGCGAAAGAGTTTCTAACGCGGTTGCTTCGCGTAGTAGTCCAAAACCATGGCCATTTAACCACGATGCCATGGCTCTGGCGTTGCAAGTGATGTTGCACTTGTTAATCTTCAACCGTTCACTGTTTTTATTTTGCATTTTTCACACTTCAGTACACCTTCTTCCTGTTTTCATGCTTGATCTGTGTTCATATCGTCAAGAGGTATTTCTGTTCAGACAACTTTGGAAATTTGTTTTACTGAGACAAAAAGATGTTCAGACACAAAGAAGATCTGACTACACAATGAACTTATAAACTTACAACGGTGTCCTTTTTTCGTTGTATACTTTCTCGTTGTTATTTTCCAATAAATTTCTGAATTCCATCTAAGCATCTAACACAAACATGTGATTAAACTTTTGGCATAGCCTAAGTTGTTAAATGGGCAATTTGCAATATTTATTCAATGGAACTTATCTAATCCCAACCCCTTGATGACTGTAAAAGTAATAATAGAGTTATAAAATGATTAGGAAATCATGACATAAATTTCGTTTCGGAATTTCGGCCATTTGTAGCCGTTGACAACCTTTGATAGGCTCAGTAATACTCTGTTTCAGCATCTAACATGAAACGATCCTCCTTTTCTGTTTCATTGGTCTTATCTTTGGAACGAATCACACAGAGTTTAAAATTGTTAACAGAATCCTAACAGCGTTTACATAAAACCGTTCAAGTACATCACGCTTTCAACTAAAGATCGGAAATATAGTGTAAGGTGAACAACAACTCGATTAAAACGAGTGCAGAGCGGAGCCGAAAGGAGTTCGTTTGTACTGCCAGTGGTTTGAGTGCACCGCCAACTGCCTCTCAGTCGACCGCTCCAGACAGAACCCGAGGACAGCCAAGCCTGTTCCTCACTTTACTAACCCGATACGCAAGTGCTTCACACGCGGCAACGTTGCCAAGACAATGTCCTCAGCGGCCTGTCGTGGCAGTCTCAGTGTCACGGTCTGCGCATGTTGAAATGCTCCTGCTGCCAAGAACCTTACAGGAAGTCACCCCCACCATTCGCAGAACGCCCTGAGCATGGTTTCCGGCGTGTAGAAACTCTAGCCACTCAAACTGCCGCCAAAGCACTGGTACGGACGCGCCCGTCGCTTTGAAATACGTACTATCCGATTTGAAGGAAACTATTTGGTGAAAAAATTTGATTCTTCTCCATCTTACAGCCAGATATCTTCAGTCAACGACACTTTTAAGTAAACAGTTACACGAAATTTTATTGAGTTTTTAGAGGTAAAAACACCTTATGTGGACTTTGATTGTGGTTCATTTTAGGTCATACATTATGGCATATGAAATGTAGCTAACATATCGAAATTGTTTTAAGGTTGAGAGTAGAACGACATCTATTATCAATATGGAAATATTGAGTTATATGTAGACGGACTGGTCACTTGTGGGTAGTGTGCTATGCGACCAATACTAAATCCCTGGTCATCAGGAATCATGTAGTCATAACAGCCAATTAATTTTGTAACCGCTTCAAGATACGGAAACGTGGTTTTCTGGAAATGATATCGTGCAAAGAGTTATGTATTCTGTCCCACGATAAATGCGTGAAACTTTTTTTATCTGTTGAGATATAGAAGTAACTATAATTTTTTATAATGAATCACGTACATTTTATGGTATTTAATAGCACCTGAAAAGAGGTGTACAATGACATGGAACATGCCAATATTTAGTATATTCTGCATACACCTACAGAGCTTGAAATGAAACCAATTTGCCGGTATGTCACAGAATGTAGTTTCTATGTACTTACAGGTATTAACTGTTTCTTTCTGCATTAAGACATTTTGTTTATGACTACATATAATAATACCAGCTTGCCCATTATCCTTTCCATCACTGCTAAAATCGTCTTTCTAAGGTGCTGCAGTCACGGACTGTGCGGCTGGTCCCTGCGGAGGTTCGAGTCCTCGCTCGGGCATTGGTGTGTGTGTTCGTCTTTAGGATAATTCAGGTTACGTAGTGTGCTTAAGGACTGATGACCTTAGCAGTTAAGTCCCATAAGATTTAACACACATCTGAACATTTGAAAATCGTCTTGACAGACATGAAGAGCTCTCCGAACAAAAAATTAGCCACCCCAGATCACACACACAGACGTTTCACTAAGCCATTACAGATGACGCAGTGATTACGTCACATGATCTACCATGTCTGCAGTGTCTCTACGTGAGCGTAGGGCAGTAGTTATCAGTGAAACATTTATGTTTCAAACCGAGTGTTAGCTTAACATGGGTAAAAGGGTAAGGACGTGACTGAGTGGGAAAAAGCGACAATCGTATTTGGCCCTCCCAGTGGCTATATGGTGCGTGAAATTGCTGGATTAGTTGGTGTTGCGTGGCAGACACTTCAACGTGCCTACAAGCAGCGGTGTGACCTGCATGGCCACGAAACCCAACGTCAAAATTGTGGTCAGAGAAAAATCTTGACTGAGAGGGACCGGAGACATGTTTAAGGACAGGTGAATTAAAATCGCTTTCAGAACCAACAGGAAGTGCTGCAGACAGTGAATGGAGGTCCATCCCAACCAGTAAGTGAGAGAACATAGCGATTGGAACTGCATGCAGAGTACATATATAAAATATCGTCAAATATACCAGTATATAGCACCATCAGTATCATGATTAATCAACGTGAAAAACTCTTCCTGGTCGTTCACAAGAATCCATTGCTCATACCGGCACATAAAGACTGCAAGAGAAAAGTTCTTCGGACTGAATGATTACGTGATTGGTTTCATAAACACTCCCCCACTCTATTAATCTCGACTGGCCTGCAAAATCACCTGCCAACAAGCTCATAGAAGCTCTGTGGGATATGTTGGAGCAAAGGGTATAACACAGACATTAGCATCCCCACAATTTCGTTGAACTGGGCGTCCATAGACTGAGCGTGTGGCTTAAATGGGATGCGCCTGCACTACCTTGTGGACTCACCTCCTAACCAGCTCCAGGCAATCATGTTCAGGAGTGGAATTACACAATATTAAATGATGCTTGTAGTGATTTCTCTAGGGTTGATTAATTTCTTGTCCGGTGAGCTGACATAGACTCTGGGACGTCAGTTCCTTTTACCGAAATATTATACGTCCCTCTTTGCATCCTTGTGTGAAACACCTTGGTATAAAGTATCGTGTATAATATTTTGTGCATTAGCTTCAGTGTGCATAAGTTCTGGAGGACAGTACGTAACACTTGATAAGCATTCTCTCTGAGCTCGGTGTTACAGATAGTTATGCAGGGCCAGTTATAACAATTAGCTTCAAAATTTCCACTTCAGCTGTCATGATATGACGATCGATTCGATATTCGATATTAGATGGCCAAAATGCCGTATTGATTTATTAATTAAGTGCCAGTACATTCGAAAGTCTTCGATAATACGTGACAAGTTATGGGATGTTTTTTCTTGAAGGTCTTGATGTCTTACAGACAATGCCATCAATAGCAGTGACAGAAATGTAGAATACACATGAATACTTCACAAGTGATATGTACTAGAGGCTGTATTGAGCCAATATTCTGGCAGTAAGTACTCTACTGATCTAGTTACCGCGCGACTGCTACGGTTGCAGGTTCGAATCCGGCCTCGGACATGGATGTGTGTGATGTCCTTAGGTTAGTTCGGTTTAAGTAGTTCTAAGTTCTAGGGGACTGATGACCACAGCTGTTAAGTCCCATAGTGCTCAGAGCCATTTGAACCATTTTTTTGATCTAGTTGATCAAGAGTTTGTTAGTTGCTATTGGGTATCGTTACCAGGAAACACTATTGGCTCACGATTTGTTATTTTTGTAAGCTTCAACCTGAAGACTGTGTTGATAAAGCTCTCCACACTATATTCTGTAAGCCTCTTCAACTCTATAAAACTACTTCACCCTACATCCATTCGAATCTGCTTACCATTTTTAAGCCTCAGTATCTTTCCACAATTTTTCCTCCTACACCAAACTGACTCTTCGAAGTTTAAGAAGATGTCTTCACATCCAATTCCTTCTTTTAGCCGAGTTGTGCCATGATTTCCTTTTTCTCCTCAGTTTGATTGAGTTATTTATACGATGTACATATTTAACCTTCAGCATTCTTCCTTAGCACCACATTTCGACAGCAACTGTTGTCTTCTTGACAGAACTGCTTATTGGCCAATTTTCGCTTACACACAAGGCTACACTCCACGCAAGTATTTGCCTAAAATACTTCCGAACATATAAATTCGTATTTGATGTCAACAAAGTTTTCTTTTACAGAATCGCTTTTCTTGCCATTGCCAGTCTGCATTCTATATCATCTACACCTCTGTCTTTTCAGCTATTGTTTCCTTCCCATGTCTTTGAACTCTCACAACTGCAGTCTGATTTATGTAGTAGATATAGATGTTGTGTTTCATGCCTGGCACCGGCAGACCTATAAACAGTATATTCCAGTCAAATTTCACTAAATCCACAAATACTATAAACATAGATTCGCTTTCTATAGTCTATCTACGAATATGAGTGGTAGATTCAGTACTGCTTTGCATTAGCAGTCATTTCACAGAAATCTAATATTGTGTTCAAGTTCGTTTGTACAACATCGCCTCCTTCAACAATTTCCTGCCACCTCCCAATCTTCGTTTCTCTCATTAGTTCTAGTTTGCCATATGAACACTTGATATTCATACGGTTGCATCACTTTACTCCACTTTTTTTTAATTTATTTTTTCCCATAAGTAATAATTATCTTTTATGAGCGCAAAATACCAAAACAACAATGGCTGGGGGGCAAATTACTGGCTGTTGAAGCAGCCTTTCATTTTCTTCCTAGATATTGGCTATTTGCAGTTTAGCACTTTCAGTCAATCTCATTTTTTCGACATCTGTAATCCTTATTGCTGACTTGATTTACTGCATTTTCATATTTCCCACTGTTGTGAACTACTTCCCTGTGTTATAAAAAAATTTGTACTGTTCCTTTATATAGTTTCATTCTCATATGCCTTTACAACTTTCTCTTAAAAATACCGATTCGTCTTGAGGAGTATTCATTCCTCTGCTCCAGTGAATCGTTGGCTAACAAGCCATTTAAGATTATTGACAACCTCTACTACTTAATTTACTCAGGTTCCATCTCCTCAGTTTATTATCTTTTGCTACATCCATAATTTTGAACGCCAATTCATAACCAAAAAAGAATTCCACTGTCCCATCAAATTTTCCCCTCCTTTAACAATCTGAGTAACTTCTTTTAACTTATGCTACATTCTTTCAAATTTTGCACCATCTATGATGTTGGTAGGCATGTGAAGTTGCACCACTGTGATATTGATTGTTTCAATAGCTAACACTCACAGAATTGTTAAATACATTATCTTAATATCGCAGATACGAAGTATTATTTGTCACATATTTCCAGTTATAAATAAATGGCTACTGCATAAAAGATAAAATATCATCAGTTTAGGAGATTGCATTTAGATACTGTAAGTTCCAGTAGCTAAAGCTGTTACGAGAATCATAGCAAGTTTTTGTTCTGGAGCTACACGTTTTTTTTTTTTTTTTTTTTTTTTTTAATGAGAAGAGGAACAATTATAAATGGTAATTCATTAAATACCTCTACAGTGAAATAAAAGAACATGTATAGAGAAATATGTGAAATAATATATCGTGGAGAATATAAATAGTTGGTATATGTGATTCTTGAGTTTCTCCCAGCGTATTTGATAATCAAAATATCCACGGGTGTGCTGCCGGTCTATAGTGTCCAACGGGCACAATATTTCGGCGATCATACATGTCGCCATCATCAGGTGAACTGACAGACTGAGCTCCAGTGAACGTGCCGGCACAGAGATCCGTACGCTATGGCTGCTCAGAGGGAACTGGGTTCGGTCACGGCGGCGGCCGATTTAAATACCCTCCGCCCGCGGCGCGCTCTTTCCGCCGTCCGTGCCCCGCGCCACGGTCGCGCGGTGGAACAGATTGCGACGGCGTCTGAGATGACGTCGGTGTGATGGCTCTGTCCGCCGTGGTCGTCACAAATATGTTTGCTCGATTTACTCTTGATCAACCCAATCGCTGGTTCCCAAGCCTTGCTAAGATTATAGCCACAGTCACGGTGTAGAAGGTCGTCATTGGTGCGAAATTCGATGACCTCTCTAACAACGCTGCCCCAGTATCTCGACGTCTGTACCAGAATCCTCGTGCGGTGATACTCCATGGCGTGATTTTCCGACAAACAATGTTCAGCGACCGCCGACTTGCTCGGATACATCAGTCGAGTGTGCCTCTGGTGTTCACGGCATCGATCCTCGACGGTACGCATCGTCTGGCCAATATACATTTTGCCGCATTGACACGGAATCTGATAAACGCCGGCCTTCCTCAAACCGAGGTCATCTTTGGCGCTCCCCACCAGTCCACGAGTTTTATTTGGAGGACAAAACACAGTTCCGACCCGGTGTTTCTTCAGAATGTGGGCGATTTTTTCCGAGAGTGCGCCTGTGTATGGAATAAATGCAGTGCCTACCTCCTCCCTCGTGACTTCATCCATCTCAACAGGTTGTGCTGCAGTGGTTGGGCGGAGAGCACGTTGAATCTGCCACTCTGAGTACCCATTTTCTCGAAATACAGTTCTCAGATGTTCCAATTCCTGGGGTAGACTTGCTGCGTCAGAGATAGTGCGCGCCCTATGTACTGGAGTTGTAAGTACCCCATTCCTCTGTGAAGGGTGGTGGCAGCTGTCTGCGTGCAAATACAGATCAGTGTGCGTTGTCTTCCGATACACCCCATGACCTAGGGTGCCGTCAGCCCTTCTCTTGACCAAGACGTCAAGGAAAGGTAATTTACCCTCCATTTCAGTCTCCATAGTGAATTTGATGTAGGGGTGTATGGAGTTTAGATGTGTAAGGAAGTCAAGGAGTTTATCCATACCTTGTGGCCAGATGACTAACGTGTCGTCCACGTTACGGAGAAAGCAATTAGGTTTCCATACGGATGACGACAGGGCTTCCTCCTCGAAGTTCTCCATGTGCAAATTCGCTACCACCGGTGAGAGTGGGCTACCCATGGCGACTCCCTCCGTTTGTTCGTAGTGTTCTCCATTACAAAGAAAATACGTGGAAGTCAAGACATGCCTAAAAAGTTCAGTAGTCTTCGCGTCAAACATCTGACTAATCAATTCTAGTGACTCTCGCAGGGGTACCCTCGTAAATAAGGAAACGACGTCAAAACTCACCATGATACCTGGCCAAATACCTGACGAGAATATTAAGTCCATATGTGGGTAATTGCTCTCATCACATCCGTAATTCCGTGGATTTTTTTAAACGCCTTGATAGCTTCAGGTTGGATGAGTCAGATATCATGGTGAGTTTTGACGTCGTTTCCTTGTTTACGAGGTTATCCCTGCGAGAGTCACTAGAATTGATTAGTCAGATGTTTGACGAGAAGACTACTGAACTTTTTAAGGATGTCTTGACTTCCTCGTATTTCCTTTTTAATGGAGAATACTGCGAATAAACCGAGGGAGTTGCCATGGGTAGCCCACTCTCACCGGTGGAAGCGAATTTGTAAATGGAGAACTTCGAGGAGGAAGCCCTGTCGTCATCCGTATGGAAACCCACTTGCTTTTTCCGTTACGTGGACGACACGCCCGTCATCTGGCCACATGGTATGGATAAACTCCTTGACTTCCTTACACATCTAAACTCCATACACCCCAACATCAACTTCACTATGGAGACTGAAATGGAGGGTAAATTACCTTTCCTTGACGTCTTGGTCAAGAGAAGGGCTGACGGCACCCTAGGTCATGGGGTGTATCGGAAGACAACGCACACTGATCTGTATTTGCACACAGACAGCTGCCACCACCCTTCAGAGGAATGGGGTACTTAAAACTCTAGTACATAGGGCGCGCACTCTCTGACGCAGCGAGTCTACCCCAGGAATTGGAACATCTGAGAACTGTATTTCGAGAAAATGGGTACTCAGAGTGGCAGATTCAACGTGCTCTTCGCCCAACCACTGCAGCACAACCTGTTGAGTTGGATGAAGTCACGAGGGAGGAGGTGGGCACTGCATTTATTCCATACACAGGCGCACTCTCGGGGAAAATCGCCCACATTCTGAAGAAACACCGGATCGTAATTGTGTTTTGTCCTCCAAGTAAAACTCGTGCACTGGTGGGGAGCGCCAGAGATGACATCGGTTTGAGGAAGGCCGGCGTGTATCTGATTCCGTGTCAATGTGGCAAGTCGTATATTGGTCAGACGATGCGTACCGTCGAGGATCGATGCCGTGAACACCAGAGGCACACTCGACTGATGTATCCGAGCAAGTCGGCGGTCGCTGAACATTGTTTGTCGGAAAATCACGCCATGGAGTATGACCGCACGAGGATTCTGGTACAGACGTCGAGATACTGGGACAGCGTTGTTAGAGAGGCCATCGAAATTCGCACCAATGATGACGACCTCATAAACCGTGACTGTGGCTATAATCTTAGCAAGGCTTGGGAACCAGCGATTGGGTTGATCAAAAGTAAATCGAGCAAACGTATAGTTGTGACGACCACGGCGGACAGAGCCATCACAATGACGCCATCTCAGACGCCGTCGCAATAACGCCGCGGTCGGAGGGTATTTAAATCGGCCGCCGCCGCGACCGAACCCAGTTCCCTCTGAGCAGCCATAGCGTACGGATCTCCGTGCCGGCACGTTCACAGGAGCTCAGTCCGTCAGTACACCTGATGAGGGCGACATGTACGATCGCCGAAATATTGTGCCCGTGGGACACTATAGACCGGCAGCACACCCGTGGATATTTTGATTAGTTGGTATATCTTCACCCAACTTCGTCTTCCTCTAGTGTAGATTCACGGTATAGCCAATCAAGTGCACCTTGCGTATCATTGGCTCTCTAGCCATACATCAGAGGTCGTCCGTCGTTAGAAACCGGTAGCGTCTGCCGCTTCCGGATGGGAACGCCAATTCAGTGAGCTGCCGCATCACTCCAGGAAACCCTTTCCGCTGCCGGCGCCAGTGCCGCCCGCCGCGCTGCGGTTCTCCAGTTGGAACAGGGTAACACACAAAGGGCTGTAGAATTTATTTTGATCTCTCATTTAATACTGATTCATGGATTTATTTTCAGTAGCCGTTCAACGACTTCAAACGCGTGCACTTGTTCCATGACATCAAGTCCGTTTGACTCAACTCGTTGTTTAGGTGCAATGTTTCGTTTTCAATATTTTAGGAAGCAATCAAGCACATTTTTTTAAATATATACTTTTATTAACCATTTAGGAGGAATACTGAAATTCCAAAGCCTTTCGAAACCTGGAGACTTATTCAGAAATGATATTTAAATTTTTATACAATGAAAAAAGGTGACTTTGCATATTAGACGAAATGTCTCAAAGAAAACAACTAACCAATAAAATCCACGTAATATAAAGAGATGACGCTAAAATATAAAGAGAAAAAAATGTGTGAATTCCTATGGGACCAAACTGCTGAAGTCATCGGTCCCTAGACTTACACACTACTTAAACTAACTTGTGCTAAGAGCAACTCACACACCCATGTCCGAGGGAGGACTCGAACCTCCGGCGGGAGGAACGAGAAAAAAGCAAACGTAAGTTAAAACAACAAGCAACTGCTGGCCGGAGTGGCCGAGCGGTTCTAGGCGCTACAGTCTGGAACCGCGCGGCCGCTACGGTCGCAGTTTCGAATCCTGCTTCGGGCATAGATGTGTGTGATGTCCCTAGTTTAGTTAGGTTTAACTAGTTCTAAGTTCTAGGGGACTGATGACCTCAGAAGTTAAGTCCCATAGTGCGCAGAGCCATTTTTTTGAACAAGCATCGAGGTGCAATTAGACGAGTTGGGTAATACTTTCTTCAATCACCTATCATTTATTCTGTTTCATATTGAAAGCACAGCCTTTTCGTTTTCTCGTGTTTACAAACTGGCTTGGCGTAGGTCTAGCCAGAATTATGTTTTTTTTTTTTTTCATCCGTCCACTGACATGGTCTCCTTTGGTTTCTGGTTGTCCCAGACGTCTGGGGGGGAAGGGAAAATTAAGCAGGCTGTGGTATCCCAAGGACTACTCTTATTTCGTTCCTAGATTTCTTGGTAGACTTCAGTTGGTCACCCACAGTTTCATAAGATCTTCGCCAATGAGAAAGTCAATGATTTCAAGACGTCGAATTGGTTGACTTCTGTCACTGCGTTATTATTAAGGCAATGCAGTACAATGGCGTTTGTTTCAGTAGCATCCCGTGCTCCGTAGAAATTGCGGATTGTCCAGTTTCCAGTAACCCTTTTTGTTGAACATCTGTGACACAACTTGTCGGGAACATCATCTCCACCATTTGTGATGTTCTAAAATTGAACAATATCTGATTTTTACATGCTGGGTTCCCATTTCCAGTACCGTGCATCGAGAATAGTAGAATCTCATTTTTTTCTGTTGGTATGAAACTAGCATTTTATCATACTGATAAAGGAAACGCCTAGTTCCTAAACGTACAACTGTGGCTGAAATGAGAGATGAAGGAATTTCTAGCACGTTTTATCGCAGGCTGCCAACCACAGTGATCTTGCGTTTACGAAGCTCCTCACAAAGTTTTGTACAGGAAAAGCACTGGCCACATGTCACATTGCGATCTGTTAGTTGTGGAGGTTCTGTCAGTTTAAGAACGTAGTTGGTAGGAAATAGTAAATCTTGAGGAGTTACTATTCCTTTCCCTATGCAGTTGTTACCTCCACAAAAGAAGGATTTTTGGTCAAGAGCGGTACAGGTTTCGTCCCATGTATGCCGGATTTTGCTAGGATGTACATTTTGAAGCGACATTTAACCGTGAAACTGTTAACTGTTTCATCCACTTTCATGAGTGCTGAATCAGTGTAATGTGCAGAACAATTTTGGTTAAACAACTACCGAGAAGTTGCAAAGTAATCAATATTTTTTCGTGCTTCTCGTGTTGCTTATGAATCTAATCTTAAGCAGCAAAGTAGGAAGACATTGCTGCTCGAAAACTCGGTCGTCCAAATATGCGAGATAGCATGTCTAACACGTTCAGGAATGAATTCCTAGTAACACCGATAAAAAAATAAGAGGCCTTGCCACGCTTATGGTTCATAGGGATCTGCGAGTCCAGTATATCGCTGGTCAGACTTGTATTTCGCTTGTTTGCGATCTCTTTGTTCATTGACGAACGGCCGATCATATCAACCATGATTTGGTTGATGAATAAGTAAAACCATTTTACCTCACCTACCAGGATCCGACTACCTCCTTTGACACCAGGGAAGTCGGGAATGATGAACAGACTCTGACGTTTCTGGATGGTAAAAGTTCGGTGTGCGTCAAATAGTTTCTTCTTCTTTGCACAGCACGAAGTTTATGGTTTTCTCAGCAGCCACTGACGCTAAGTCTGAATATTCTTGTGGAACAAACTGACCTTCCGATATCGTGTCATCTTCAAGAAACTTCAAAGACGTCTGGCTCACTGTCGTCGTTTTGTATCACATTACTTTCATCTTCACTGTCAGATGCTTCTTCAGGAAAGTATTCATCGCCATCATCAAGATTTCAGATGTGCCTTAAAAATGTAGGCAGTTTTGCTCAAAAGCGAAATCACGGACTCATCAAGAAAATAAAAGGTTGCAACACGAAGGAATTTTCCAAATGGAACAAAAATCGGTAGGTGTGATGTACGTGTACAGGCAAACAAATGACTACAGTTTCAGAAAAATTGGTTGGTTTATTCAAGAGAAAAAGATTCACAACCTGCGCAAGACAATAATCCGATGTTTGACATTTGGCCGTTGGGCAAGCAGTTCTTCGACTTTGCATTGATTGATAGAGTTGTAGGATGTCCTCCTGAGGGATAATGTGCTATGCTTGGTGAAGGTCCCTGCCCATAATGCTCCAAATGTATTCTATTGGAGAGAGATACGGTGACATTGCTTTGGAAGTTAGGTTTCGGCAGACACGGAGTCAGAAAGTAGAAACACCGTGTGCGGGTTGGCATTGCCTTGCTGCAATGTAAGCCGAGGATGGCCTTGAGGCTAAGAATATCGTCGACGAACCACTGTGCAGAAAGGGGGCCGCAGAATACAACCAAAGGCATCCTGCTATGAAAATAAATGTCACCCCAGACCATCACTCCTGACTGTCGGACCGCATGGCGAGAGAAATGAGGTCGCTCTCCCACCGTTGTCTGGGATGTTTCCAGACACGTCTTCGCTGGTCCCCAGGGCTCTATTCAAAGCGGGACTCATCACAGAAGACATTTATACTCCAGTCAATGAATTTACAAGCCGAAGACGTCTCTGACGACGCCGCGGACAGGGATGGGATACTACTGTCACCCGCCATACGTCCCGACAGCGGGGGGTGATGGTCTGGGGTGCCATTTCTTTTCATTTGATTGTCATCAGCGGCACCCTTACAGCACAGCCATACGTTAGCGATAATCTACTCCCCGTTTCGTTGTCATTCATACAAGCCATTCTACGCTTGCATTTCAGGAAGGTAATGCACTTCCGCACGCGCCGTGAGTTTCTGCTGCTTGTCTTTGTGATTGCCAAGCACTACCTTGGAAAGCATGGTCGCCAGATTTCTCCTCAGTTGAGAAAGTTTGGAGCATTATGGGCAGGGCCTTGCAAACGTCTCGGCATTCTCACGATCTAACGCGCCAGTGGGACAGAATTTGGTGCGATATTCTTCAGAAGGACATCCAACTACCCTACCAAACAACAAGAAGCTGAATAACTGCTTGCATAAGAACTAGAGGTAGACCAACGCACTATTGTCTTGTTCAATTTTGAAGCTCTGTCTCTTGTATAAATCACCCAGTTCTTTTGACGATACCTCGTCCTCATCTGCACACAGATTAGTTTGGTAGCTAGTCAAGGACAAACCACTCACACCACCTTTCACTGACGCTTATGCGGTTTCGTCGCTATCGGGTCATTTTGACCTATATGCTGTAGACGGAAGGTTGCAGCGTCTGCCACTTCTTGTTGTGTACAATCTTCGTGGCGATCTCCGTGGATCACAAATAGTTCTGCGCATGAACTTTATCCTGACAGCCTGGAAGAGTACTTAACTGTTCATTAATCAACCTTGTGACACTGAAGTTAAGCGAGATGGGTTGGACAGCAGTGTTTGATGTACAGGTAGCTGCGCCAAGGCACGAAAACTGTGGGAACAGGGGCTCAGCGTAGTTTGTATCCATAATGACGGCGAAGCGTTAACCGGGCCACTTCTCAGCTGCTGCTGCAGAGGTTATTTTTGCTGCCAATAGGCGAAGCGCCGTTCTTGGTGACGGGATACACAGCGAATTGCGAAGATGTGTGGCAGCCTTACTGATACAATTGTCTGGCTTACTTTGCTTTGACTAAAACTATTCAGTTCCTATACGAAATACGGAACTGCATGGCTGTGCGGTAGACATATTGTGAATATTAAGTTTGCGCCTAGCTGTGATTAACCTCGTTGCTTTTCGGTTTTATTTCTGGCTACTGACGAACCTCTATCTGCTAGCCTTATAATTTAAAGAATAAATTTGTTCACACTTGATTATTAAACTGAAGCCCACTGAGACTGCTTTGTAAATTGGTTCTACTCATGGTTTACAGTTATTGACTACCAGACCGAAGCTTAGCCGCACTGTACATGTCTTCTCGTTCATTTAGCTAATAGCCCTAAGGTAGACGAAGAACAATAAGCATCTATATTGTCGTCATAATTCTCTCAGAATTTCATTACCAATAAAGTTACGAAACACAGACCATGCGATGTTGTTTGGTTATAGCACCAACACGAAAATAAATCCACGCAGTAAGACTATTCAGTTCCTTCTGAACAATAGCTCCTTACAAACGTCTCGCACATGTCGAGACCTTACTTGGAGTCTCCTAAGATGCCTGCAAATACGACTATGCACTCAGATCGCCTCTGACCGAATTAGATTCCTTGATCTGAATTTCGGTAGTGTGTTCGGCTGTATCTTCCTGCTCCTGGTCGCGCGAGGGTAGAATTAGATCCCTTGATCTGAATTTATGTAGTGTGTTTGGCTGTATCTTCCTGCTCCTGGTCGCGCGAGGGTAGCCGCGCGGTCTCCGGCGTCTTGTCACGGTCCGCGTGGCTCCCCCCGTCGGAGGGTCGAGTCTTCCCTCGAGCATGAGTGTGTGTGTCGTCCTTAGCGTAAGTTAAAGTAGTATGTGAGCTTAGGGACCGATCATCTCAGCAATTTGGTCCCATAAGACCATACCACAAATTTAAAAATTTACGTTTTCCTGCTCCTCGTGTGTACAGAACGCTAACCTTAAGAATTTGCTAATAAAGAAGAAAGTGGAGCTTAACCAGGCTGGGAAAGAACAGTACCAAGCAGGGCCGTCTGTCGGTTGGCGGTAAGAGGGGGGGGGGGGGGGGGGGCGAGCAATGCGGCAGGTTTCTTGGGGTGGCGAAAACTGAAATTTCAATATGTTTCGAAATGGATGAATTAAACAAAACTATGAAAACCTCGCATAAATGAAAAAGTGTGTGCTGTGTTGGCAGAAGAGCCAACACCGTGTTGTTAGAGGAGGCCGAAATGCACGCATATAAATACACGCAGGCTGGAGTGAAGTCTGGAACAGTTAAATGTAATTAATATAGCCAATAAGGTACGTTGTTGCTGGAATTCTTAACTTTAATCCATAATTGGTGTACATCGCTCCTGATGATACAAAAGTATAATCTCAATATAAACTGGTAATGGCGCCTTGCTACGTCGTAGCAAATGACGTAGCTGAAAGCTATGCTAACTATCGTCTCGGCAAATGAGAGCGTATTTGTCAGTGTAGCATCGCTAGCAAAGTCGGCTGTACAACTGGGGCGGGTGATAGGACGTCTCTCTAGATCTGCCGTGTGGTGGCGCTCGGTCTGCAATCACTGACAGTGGCGACACGCGGGTCCGACGTATACTACCGGACCGCGGCCGATTTAAAGGCTACCACCTAGCAAGTGTGGTGTCTGGCGGTGACACCACAGTGTGAGGATTAGTTGTAAACACAAATAATTCATTAAAATTAGTGTAGTCGTTGTAATTGTCTACGGAAACACATGACAATTAAAGAGCGGGAGTTGGTCGCCTTGGGTCTGTCTTTGAAAATAAATAATCCTGCTGGTGGCGAAATGTACGGAAGTTAGCTTGAAAGCCCCTACAGAATCGAAAAACCTTACAATTAAGGTCATTTATAACAAAGTATTCGTCTCAGCGATCCAGCTACAGGTGTTTAAGCTGGCTGTATAGAAACTGTTTAAATATCACGTGCTGATATTTACCTAAATTACCCCCACTTAATCAAAATGTATGGATTCAAAAGACTATGGTATGTGACACAGTAGATGTTTTACTTATTCTTTATTATTTATAACAAAGTATTCGTTTCAGCGAAACAGCTACAAGTGTTTAAGGTTGCTGTATAGAAACTGTTTCGCCATCATGTGCTGATATTTAGGTAAATATTAGCACATGATGGCCAAACAAGTGGAGTTTACAGGTTCAAAGATGCATGGCATCCTTCCCCCACCACTCCCTTTTCTTCGGATGTTTGCCACGCTCCCGCAAATTATTTCTTTCTGGCCTGTCATTAACTTCTTTTAAGATTCCCCTGATTTCCTTTCCTTACTCGCTGTTTATGCCATTATCAGAAGATATTAATATTAACATCACACGGAAGAAAACTACCAAATCTATTTTGGAGCTGAAGCAACTAAACTGCGCTGCACGACTTGTTTAACCACTTCCGTCGTGTTTCATAGTGTCTGTTTCCAAATAATGGTTCAAATGGCTCTGAGCACTATGGGACTTAACATCTGAGGTCATCAGTCCCCTAAACGTACAACTACTTATACCTAACTAACCTAAGGACATCACACACATCCATGCCCGTGGCAGCATTCGGACCTGCGACCGTAGCAGCAGCGCGGTTCCGGACTGAAGCGCGTAGAACCGCTCGGCTACAACGGCCGGCTGTCTGCGTTCCAACACAGTTATTTAAGATTTAAATTTTACTTTTATCTACAATAATCGGAAGTGCTTTCTAAACTTCTTGTTTTGAACCATAAATAGTGGTCGTGGCATGTCGCCAAGCACGACTTCGCGACATCTCACCACAACGGTGGTCATCGCAACAGAATGTCAATCCTAAGAACCCGGGTTCGATTCCTGGCTGGGTCGGAGATTTTCTCCGCTATGGGACTGGGTGTTGTGTTGTCCTAATCATTATTTCATCCCCATCGACGCGGTAGTCGTCGAAGTGGCGTCAAATCGAGAGGCTTGCATGCGGCTAACGATCTACCCGGCGGGAGGTCCTAGTCACACGGTATTTATATTTACCATAGTGATATCTCACTAACCTTCGTCACCTGAGCCAGTGTGGACGTAAAAGTACTTACCGTATAGGTTTCCAACTTTATAGGAACGGTGTTCAGATTGTAAGCTGCAGGATTTGCATTGGTAGTAATGTTAGTGTCATGTCTCGCCTTTAGGCGCCGATAGTGATACGGCGAGATAGGAGAGAAACCCAATCATGAGAGCGCGCTACTGTTGCAGACTGTCAAGCACAGGTCTAGACTAAATTTTATGATCAAGTATCGACGTATTAAATGAAATTGGAGAGGCCCGCTTCCCGCATCGGGGTTGAGGAGCATTATGCGGATATTCAAAATACCTGGAGATTTTAAAATTTCTCCTACGAGAGTCCGACGGCCAATTGCGCCACAAATCGTTGAAGAAGTTAATGTCGCCACCAAGAACACAGGACACAATGTGCGATCTTCAAGCAGCGCACGAGCTGTGTCTCGACAACTCCACATTCGATGATCCTCCGTTTGTAAAGTGCTGCTAACAATTGTGAAATAGATCTCTAATGTGATTCCAGGCTGTCGTCGCTGCAGATGGTCATCACACTGAGTAACACTTGTAATCTGGAACGAAAACATGATGCGCAGTTAACAAATTTTATCCCATCATGTGAAAATTAATGTATACATCTTTCAGCGGTTTATTCGCTACGTCTCTTTATATATCTTTCCACAAAGTTTCATTGTCCTATGACCACTCACTTTTATGACGGTCTGTGAAGTAGCGGAAGTTTAATTAGCAGCACCCTCTACTGCGGACTCACTAAAAAAGCATTAGGATTTATACACTTTTTTTCTTAGCAAATAAAGGATTTATATGTAAGTTACTTGTTGCCATATGACCTTCCGCTATGTACAGCAGAAGAAGATACCGCCGACAATGCAGCACTAATCTGTGCTGGTTGCTACAGGTCTCACGCCGCAGTTGTCGCCGCCAGTACTGTTACAGCTTCTCCACGGCAGTGCGTAATGACATTGTTAAGAGAAAATGACTGGTTTATTCGGAAAGTGTCGATACCATTTTTTGTTTCTGCTGCAAACTGTTTACGAATCTTAAAATGATACTCGTTTCTGCTTGTTGAAGTATCTGACATCAGATTTCTGAGACATTAGGTAGCCACGGTAGGTTCCAAGTGCACTTAGAACGGGACAAAAAGTGAGTGGAGCTCTCCCAAAGATTAAAATCTGGCAAAACTTTCAACGCAGGAACTCCTGCAGATGTTAAACCCGGCACTGGAAACGAGCAATTGCTCATCTTGTAGCAATTATTCATTTTTTTTTTTTTTTTTTTGTCTAAACAGGGTCTCCCTTTAAGAGGAAATTCAGATAGACTGTTTACGGACAATTTGCGTCGTCGGTGTGTGCAGGAGGCCCTGTTGCAATATTTGAATTTTGCGCCCCCCCCCCCCCCCCCCCCAAGGCTTATTTCCTAGAAGAGAGCCGGCCATGTGGCCGAGCGGTTCTAGGCGCTTCAGTCCGGAACCGAGCTGTTGCTACGGTCGCAAATTCGAATCCTGCCTCGGGCATGGGTTTGTGTGATGTCCTTAGGTTAGTCAGGTTTAAGTAGTTCTAAGTCTAGGGGACTGACGACCACAGATGTTAAGTCACATAGTGATTAGAGCCATTTGAACCATTTTGAACCTAGAAGAGAAACAATACAATGGTCTCGAAGTGCGCCCCCTTGAGGGTTGTGTGCCTGGCAGTGGCCCGCCAAGTCTAACCATTATCTGGTGAAAATCATACAAAATAAAATAATTCGCAGTGTCCAATAAAAAAATAAAAAAATTAATATGGTCTTTATTGAAATCTGCTAAATGTACAATACAATTTAGGACTGTACGCCAGCTGTCCGTGCTCTTCAGTTATGACAATGATAGTGCGTTTCGTTAATGTGAATTCTTCTGATGTTTGTGATATGAATATCAGCGAAAATTGTCTCGGCCTCGTACCATTAAGAGGTACATCTACTTTGGAGCTTACAGATGTAGGCCTGAAACACTTAGAGAAAATGAAAATACCTTTGGAGGAAATGAGAGAGCAAGGCTATGTTAACCTACACTAACATGGAAGGCAAGAACATACGAATGCGAAAGCGGATTTTATACATAAATCCTCAGCAGTAGTCATTCCCCTAAAAGTAGTTGTGAATGCAAAGGCATCAGAATACGCCGTATTATTCTTTTGTTTGATGAGAAAAATTTATAATTTGTTTTTTGTGTTCACGCGACGGTGGTCAGTCTTGAATGGTCATATATCTTCAATAACGTTTATGTTATTGAATACCACAAGATGAAAAAATAAGATTGACGCATTCGTACCCATTAAGCATAACGTAAGAGATGTCTATGATGCACTGGTTGAAATAAGCGATGACGAAAATACTGACGTAATGGTTTGGCAAACCTTATCACTGAGTCTACTTTCATTTGTTGTAGGGTAGTTCCGCATTCGTTTTTTCTAAAGGCGAAATGTATTGCCAAACGTCACCCGCCAGCGCAAAACCACTGCTGGAGTGTTTACTTTTTCTGGTCCCATGAGACCATGACCCTTGTCGGAACTTGTTGATGTAACCCGAAACGTTTCGTGCCTTTTGCAGCTTTTGCCGTCGTATCCGATCAACCAATAGTCAGCGCTACAGAGCCGAATTTTTCAGTGCTTAGTCAACAGGCGTGCGTTTGCTTCTTTGTCTTTGTGGTGTGCTACGAAGATGAGAGAGCATATGCATAAGCAATTCGACAAAACTTATCTGACCCGTGGGTCATTTACACCACAACAAGCAATCGGTGCCGGCCGGTGTGGCCGTGCGGTTAAAGGCGCTTCAGTCTGGAACCGCGTGACCGCTCCGGTCGCAGGTTCGAATCCTGCCTCGGGCATGGATGTGTGTGATGTCCTTAGGTTAGTTAGGTTTAAGTAGTTCTAAGTTCTAGGGGACTGATGACCACAGATGTTAAGTCCCATAGTGCTCAGAGCCATTTGAACCATTTTTTTAAGCAATCGGTTTGAAGTGCAACCGTGAATGTTGGAAGTGCTGCAGAACTTTACTCGCCTGCCCGCCGTTCTCCCCGCGTCGGTAATAGTGCTCCTCCCTCCACAACACACGCTCCCCTCTGCTCAGGGGAACGACAAAAACTGCACCAATTTCAGTTATATACTCCGCGACTGACATAACATACTTTTGTGAAATTGCAATGAAATCCAGACCACTAGCTACTTACAGGAGTTGATAAATACCAACGTGGACAGTTGAAAATGTGTACTCCGACCGGGACTCGAAACCGGGATGTCCTGCTTGTATGGCAGACGCTCTATCCGACTGAGCCCACGATGACCCAGAGATCTGAGCGGCTGCAGGAACTTCTCTGGCACCCTCCCCGTGAGACCTACTATCCCAACTTACTGCCTACACACTTAATTTGTAGTGCCCCTGTCCACTATACTCATTACTCGCGGCAGTGAGTTTGAGCAATGTGAGTGCGTCCACACTGAAGAAGATCGTTGGACAACAAGCATTAACTATATGAAGATGGTATCTGTTCTTGCGGATATGTCCGAAAGAACAGATACCATCATCAGACGTATAACTTAGTTTTGGTTTATACAGTTAATTCTGGAGTTGTAATTGAAAATGTATTACGCTGTAAACGTTCATTCTCTCTTACTGACACATGTTCTGTATCTAGCTCTGGTCCTAAAGACGTTTCCACATCAAAACGACGTATGAGCAAGTGTGATGCGTGAAAATAAGACGTGAGGGATGAATAACTTTGTGAAAAAGGTTGACTGCCTTCGTAAAAGGAGCGATTGTGGGAAGGGGAGAGTTGGCCCTGCTTGAAATTTTCGCACGGGGCGGCAAAATCGCTGGAGTCTGCCTTGCCAACAGGAGGAACATTGTAAACACGCTAGTCTGGTTCTCATATAAAAAATTTTGATGATATATTCATAATGTTCTTACAAGAAGATTGACAAAGAGAATTAGAATGCCAGTTTCTCGCCGCACATATTTAAGTAGATACGTTACTTCATTACCTGCGTTGTTCAAAACTACGGTACAACGTTCCTTCGGACAGGTATGCATCTACGAGTGCGAGTTGTAGATACACCGTTGACAACGTACGAAAGTTTGGTCTGTTCATGAAGCGTCCTCGGATAGCCTAATGAATAAGGCGACCGCTCGTAATAAGCGTGAAATCTGATTCCGAGTACCGGTCACCACAAATTTTCATTGTCGTAATTCCATTATACAGCTGATGATTGTCCGTATTTACTACTGCGAATATGTTTCATTTATTTACGTAGAGAACATTTCCTTATCAGACCCGCGTACTGCAGTTACACATACACTTTATTCTGTTTCGAAACAATCGTTCCAAATCAATGCATTTGTCGGCCAGCGTGCAGTGCTGTATTCTGTACCATTTCTCACCCATCAGATTGCATTCTTGTCTTTGAGAAAATGTTTAGTGGAATCGCTGTTACTGTACCTTGTAAGACAACTAGGGTTACGTACTAAGTATCAGTACATCTAATTTTCTTTGTAATTTACGTATTTACCGAGTTTCTATTATCTTCTTCCCTCACTGCTTCGTTCACCCCTTTATGTACGTTGTTTCTAATTTATACTTGTCTTTGTAGCCTCCTACATTTAATATATCGGTTCCAAAAGAGTTGTATCTATGGTAGTTGATTCGTTGAAGTATTTATTGTTTCAGTTGTTTTCCTATTTCTGTGATCCTGATGCTCACTGACTTCTGTTTTGTATAATCAATGTATCAACGTTTGTTTTGTTAACTGATCCTCTTTTATTATATTTATACGTCCCACAAACAGTACTTAGCCATTACCTGCAATAATTTTCACGTATATATTGGTAGAGTGTTTCTCAGTTTTAATATATGTCTACATCTGTCGACCACCGTGGCTGAGTGGTCAGCGCCGCTGAGTGCCATGTCGTGGACCTGGGATTAATTCCCGGTTATGCAGGGGTTTTCTCGTGGTGGGAGGACTGAAACGGGTTGCATTCAGCATAGTGATGCCAATAGAGGGTTTTCTTGATACATTGGTAGTGACTGAATGTCACGAAAACTGACAACGGCAGGGAGAATGGTGCGCTAAGCCACGCCCTCTATACCGCCTGCAATGGTGATATTGGTGGAGGTTGACGAGCTGGTCGGACGGTACCGATGAGCCTGCCAGGGCCTGTGAACGAAGATTACCTTTAGTTTATCTACATGTATACCTTGCAGCTTTTCCTCCCGCGCCATTCACAAAAGCGGAGTAAAACATTTACGTCTTCCATACATGTTTGCGCACTGCAATCAGTCTGACTTGCGAGTGTGTTCCCTACCAGAGTGATAGGTTGGAGGCTGTAGCATATTTATAGACTACACACTTAATATTGCTTCTTGAAATTTTGTAAACAGCCGTTGAGGAATAGTCTGCGTCTATCATCCAATTTCTTCAGCGTCTCTATGCATTTGCCGTCATCCCGAATGTAATTACCGCTTTTCGAACGCTGTATCTTTTTTGTGGCCTACAGTAATTTTGTTAACGAGTACGTTTACCGAATCACATGTGATCATTTAATGCATAATGAACGTGCAGTTACTCACATTCTACACACATCAAAAAAAGTTTTGCACCACCTCGGTTTCGAGAGTTCCGGAACCTGGTGGTCCAGACTGCTGTACCCACCGGTACCTCAAATACCCAGTAGCATGTCCTCTTGCACTGATGCATGCCTGTATTCGTCGTGGCATACTATCCGCAAGTTCATCAAGGCCCTATTGGTCATGATTCTCCGACTCCTCAACAGCGATTTGGCGTAGATCTCTGAGTGGTTGGCGGATCACGTCGTCCATAAACAGCCATTTTTATTCTACCCCAGGCACGTCCAATAGGGTTCATGTCTGGAGAACATGGTGGCCACTCTAGTCGAGCGGTATCGTTATCCTGAAGGAAGTCATTTGCATGATGTGCACAATGGGGGTGCGAATTGTCGTCGATGAAGAGGAAGGCCTCGCCAATATGCTGCTGATACGGTTGCCCTATCGGTCGGAGGATGGCATTGACGTATGGTACAGACGTTGTGGCGCCTTCCATGACCACCAGCGGCGTACGTCGGCCCCACGTAATACCACCCCAGAACAGCAGGAAATCCCCACTTTGCTGCACTCGCTGGACAGTGTTTCTAAGGCGTTCAGCCTGACCGGGTTGTCTCCAAACACATCTCCGACGATTGTCTGGTTAAAGGCATTTGTGACACTCATCGGTGAGGAGAACTTGATGCCAATCCTGAGCGGTCCTTTCGGTTTGTTGTTGGGCCCATCTGTACCGCGCTGCGTGGTGTCTTGGCTGCAAAGATAGACCTTGCCTTAGACGTCGGGAGTGAAGTTGCGCATCATGCGCCTATTGCGTACAGTTTGAGTCGTGACACGACGTCCTGTGGCTGTGTGAAAAGCATTATTCAACATGAGCTCTTGGACGGCCCGAGCGAGCCATGTCATCGAAAGTTCTTGTCTCTCAGTATCTCCTCCTTGTCCGAACAACATCACTTTGGTTCACTCCGAGACGCCTGGGCACTTCTCTTGTTGATAGCTCTTCGTAGCACAAAGTAACAATGCGGACGCGATCGAATGGGGGTATTGACGGTCTTGGCATGGTTGAACAACAGACAACATGAGCCATGTACCTCCTTCCTGGTGGAATGACTGGAATTGATCGGCTGTAGGACTCTCTGTCTAATAGGTGTTGCTCATGAATGGTTGTTTACATCTTTGGGAGTGTTTAGTGACATCTCTGAACAGTCAAAGGGACTGTGGGTGTGATACAATATCCACAGTGAACGTCTATCTTCAGCAGTTCCGGGTACTGGGGTGATGCAAAACTTTTTTTTATGTGTGTATTTGTGTTCTATTTATGAATTATGTCCTGACATCTGATGGCCAATGGCCTTCTCGCAGCTGTAGCACCGGTTCCCGTCAGATAACCGAAGTTAAGCACTGTCGCGCTGGGTAGCACTTGGATGGGTTACCGTCCGGTCTCCCGAGCGCGATTGGCAAGCGGGGTGCACTCAGCCCTTGTGAGGAAAACTGAGGAGCTACTTGATTGAGAAGTAGCGGCTTCGGTCTCGTAAACTGATATTCAGCGGGGAGAGCGGTGTGCTGACCACGTGCCCCTTCAAATCCGCGTTTAGTGACGCCTGTGGGCTGAGGATTACATGGCGTCCGATAGGTACCGCTGGGTCTTCCAAGGCCTGCTCGGATGAAGTTTAACTTTCCTGACATATGTGTAAAAGCTTTCTGTACCTGTGCTTACATATGACACCGTTTCATAAGCATTAATACGATCTCCGTACACCTCATTCATGAAACAACTCTTAAAATAAGACACAAAATGTAGTTTCAACTTGTGTATAGATTGTACTTTAGAGCCTTTTGTATTGCCACTCTGTAACTGATAATTCCAACTTTCATGCGCACAATTTTACGCGTGTCATTAATGTAAAAAGCTGTATACAAGTGTGTTTTGTAGCTATGTATCACGACGATAGTCTTTTTGCTGTTACTACTTAGATGTGAAGTTTTAGTAGTGTTAATGGTATAGTCATCACAAGCACTATTATTCGTGGCACTTTCTACTACAGATTATGCAATTTGATGACCGTGCTAAACACAATTACGCATGTCACGCGATTTGTTGAATGACGAGACGAGGGCGATGAATCCGCATCCATTGTAGGTAACTCTGTGTTACTATATTTTACGTAAACACGTAAGCACGTTCAGAGTAGTTGTATCGCTGTTATGTCGTAGCTTTATTTTCCTTACTGTGTGTTACAATTCCTTAGATTCAGTTGAAACAGGCAGTGATTGAAACTGGTAGTGCTGAATGAAGTAAGGTTTAGAAATACACCCCACTGGAATGATGTCTTTCCTCAAGCTATATCATCATCATCATCATCATCATCATGATCATCATCAGCAAATTCAATCATTAAATAGCCGGCCGAAGTGGCGGTGCGGTTCTGGACGCTGCATTCTGGAACCGCGAGACCGCTACGGTCGCAGGTTCGAATCCTTCCTCGGGCATGGATGTGTGTGATGTCCTTAGGTTAGTTAGGTTTAACTAGTTCTAAGTTCTAGGGGACTAATGACCTCAGACGTCGAGTCCCATAGTGCTCAGAGCCAAGCCAATCATTAAATGATGTGGCCTCTTCGAGTCGTGGATTGGTTCAATTGGGTCAAATGGATCTGAGCACTATGCGACTTAACTTCTGAGGTCATCAGTCGCCTAGAAGTTAGAACTAATTAAACCTAACTAACCTAAGGACATCACACACATCCATGCACGAGGCAGGATTCTAACCTGCGACCGTAGCGGTCTCTCGGTTCCAGACTGTAGCGCCTAGAAACGTACGGCCACTCCTGCCGGCAGTCGCGGATTCAGGTACTCTTTCAGCAGTCCGCTCCAAGTGGAATGGTCTTGGTCAGTTCTCTGCCAGGTGCTACCAGCGATCTTCCTGATATCTTCGTCCCATCTGTCCGGTGGTCTTCTTCTGGGCCTCCGATGCTCTCTCGGACTCCACTCCAGTTGTAGCTTCGACCATCTGCCGTCTTTTCTTCTCGCGACGTGGCCAGCCCACAATTATTTCAAGGAGCCTACTGTCTCTGAGATGTCCTTAACCTTCGGCACAGACCGAATTTCATATGCCCTTTCCTTTGCTTTCTGGTAGGGCCCAGCATTGATAATTCCATGACTCTCTGTGCTGTAATAAGCTTCCCTTTTGTAAATGAGTTCAGTGTCCATGTCTCGCAACCAAACGTCAGCACAGGAAGAATGCATTGATCAAATACTGATTTCTTCAGATTTACGGGCATTTTTTATCTGAATACCGTTGAATTGCTCCCAAGTGCTTGACAGCCAAGTTTGATGCACCGATACATTTCTGGCCTTACATCTCCCTTCATATTAATAATCTTGCCAAGCTACATATATTCACTGACTTCTTCAAATGGACTGTCCTTGACTTTCACATCTCCAGCTGGGACCCATTTGTTGGACATTACTTTTGTTTTGGAAAGGTTCATGTTCAAGTTAACCAACTGACATTCCGATGCAAGATCTCTAACTAAGTTTGGGAGCTCTGCGAAGTCGTTTGCCAGTAAAACAATATCATTAGCAAATCTCAAGATGGTAAACTGTGTTTGATGTCCTACTGTTTAGCAGAAATAGTGCGGATGTAATGTGATGACAATTTATACCTTTCCGAACTAATGGGAGAAGGATATTGTTCTAACCTAGACACCACAGTGACGCAGCTGTTGGAATGAAGAAAAAATTGACACATTTCACATAAAAAACTAGCATTCACTGACGAAGAAAGCCGCAAAAACCGCAACACCAAGAGGGAATTGTGCGACGTGAAATGAAGTTGGTAAGCGTTTCTACATCTGAAAGATGATGCCTACTCACATTTCGATCCAGACTCTTAAGATAGGCTCTAGTAACGCAACTGTGAGGATGCAAATCTGGTTTGCTTTAAATAGACGCTGTTGCGGTCGTGAGAGTTAGTTACATTTGAGATCGAACGTCGTGAGCAGATGTTAGTCAAGAATAACTTTAAGGCGACAAAGGCGCCATTATCAACACAACACTGGGTATGAAGGAGGTCGTGTAATACGGCTACGTGAAGCTGGATGTTTCTTCTGTGATATTACATTAAGACTTGACTGGAATGTAGCTACTGTACAAGAATGCTGGCATCCGTGGTCACGAGAATGTACGGTCGCAATTAAGACCTGGCTCTTGATGGCCATGTGGCACTACCGAGAAAGAAAACCATCCGTTCAGCGTATGGTTCTGGCGCATTGTACTGCATGCGCAGAAGAAATTTGGGCAGCAGTTGGCACCACAATGAGACAATGAACTGTTACAATCGGTTATCTCAAGGACAACTCAGCCAGACGCCCTGCAGCGTACATTCCATTGACCCCAAACCACCACCATTGTGACCCGTCAACACTGTCAAGCAAGAGCTCATTGAAGAGCAGGGTGGAACTGTGTTGTGATTTCTGATGCAAGCTGGTTCTCCCATGGTGCCAGTGATGGTTATGTGTTGGTTAGAAGGTGGCCAGCTGTTGCCCAGCAACCAACCTGTTTGCATTCTAGACACACTGGACCTACTTCTGGATTAATGGTCTGGGGTGCGATTTCATTAGACGTCAGCAGCACTCTCGTGCTTATTGCACCCAACCTAATTTGTATGTCAACCTGCAGATTCGACCTATAGCGCTGCCATCCATGAACAGCACTCCAGGCGGGGTTTTCCAACGGAATAACGCTCATCTTCATTTTACTATTGTTGCCCAACATGCCATACAGAGCATCGACATGTTACCTTCACCTGTTCGATCACCTCATCAGGCTCCATTCGTGCACATATGGGATCGACCTATAGCGCTGCCATCCATGAACAGCACTCCAGGCGGGGTTTTCCAACGGAATAACGCTCATCTTCATTTTACTATTGTTGCCCAACATGCCATACAGAGCATCGACATGTTACCTTCACCTGTTCGATCACCTCATCAGGCTCCATTCGTGCACATATGGGATCGACCTATAGCGCTGCCATCCATGAACAGCACTCCAGGCGGGGTTTTCCAACGGAATAACGCTCATCTTCATTTTACTATTGTTGCCCAACATGCCATACAGAGCATCGACATGTTACCTTCACCTGTTCGATCACCTCATCAGGCTCCATTCGTGCACATATGGGATCGACCTATAGCGCTGCCATCCATGAACAGCACTCCAGGCGGGGTTTTCCAACGGAATAACGCTCATCTTCATTTTACTATTGTTGCCCAACATGCCATACAGAGCATCGACATGTTACCTTCACCTGTTCGATCACCTCATCAGGCTCCATTCGTGCACATATGGGATATCATCGGACAAGAACTTCAGCGTCATCCACAAAGAGCATTAACCGTCTCTGTATTGAGCGAGAAAATGCCACAGGCGTGGAACTCCATCCCACAAGCCGACATCTGGCACCTGCACAGCACCATGCATACACGTCTGCATTCAACATTCTGGCGGCAGCACTGGTTACTAAGGTACATTTGCAAGGGCTCATCTCGCGCTTACATTGACCTGTGACCATGCACTCTTAATCATCTAATTATGCTACTTAGACAAACGTATTCCAGAAATTTCATTATTCTACACTGACTACTTTTTGGTGTTGCTATTTTTTTCCTTTAGTCTATTTTAAGGCAAACTTTAAATGCTTATCAGACCATTTGGACAAGAAATTTTAAAGAACCCAGTAGAACAATAACAAAAATGTCGCAATTAATACAAAAGAAAGATATTAAACAAAGTTTGAGCTTATTCTAAGGTTTACATTAATTATTAGTAAGACCAAGGAAGGTGATAGTTTGGATGGCACAAACAGATAAATTATGACGTGACATGAAAATTATGCGAAATTACAAGACATGCTTTACATAAAGTTGCTAGATAGTCTTATTTGAAAGGAGAACAGAAAGAACGGGTACTAAATTTCACTGTTTTCTTCTTTCATTTTCATTTTTTTATTTATGGTCATTACTTCATATGTCTCGAGTCGAGTCTAGTCAGCATCCTAGAGAATTATACCAGAATTAGGCTCTCAAAACATGAGAAACAGAGAATAAACTCATTCTCTCCATGTAAGTCAGGATGGAATATGGTCATGCCAATAGTTTACCGTAGTTGTGTAAGAAATCCCTGGCGAAACGTCGTCTCAGAAAAGATGCAGCCGAAACTAGGCTCAGTCTTCATACGAAAAGTAGGAATAAAAATATAGATCAAATTGTTATGGCAAATTTATGAGGGGTAATGAAAAGTCAAAATTTCCCAGTGTTTCGCTGTAACTACGTGGGTCAGAAGATGACAGTAAAATCCACTGTTAGAAATGAAACTGAGAGAATTCACAAATAATATTTGCTGTAAGAACCTTATCTCGTAGGTATCCATAGTGAGACACTATTACAAATTTGAATGCCTCTAAAATTGCGCAGTCTTTTCACAAACAGCATCCTGGAAAAGTCAGATGTTGTGGTAAACAGAATCCTGCGAAATATCATTGTCATATTCGGAAATGATGATAGATGAAAACTTGGAAGTAGAGGATAAGTGCGAGAATAGTAGAATAGGGAGAGAGTTTCTGGGCCAATGACGCTAAGGAGACTGGCGTTTCTCTCTCACCTTTACAGGATAAATGAAAACAGTTTAAGAAATTGATTCCCACAAGTTAGAAATACCTATATCCAGGACCAGCGTACAAAATTTAAAAGAGCTTTAACCACATCGAGAACTAAAAAAATCGATCTTGTATATAGACTAAGTGACATCAGGTGAGCAAAAGCACGGATAAGTACTGGAGACAAAGAAACTTCAGATAAAGATAAAGAAATGAACTTGTAGAGTGTTCCATATTCGTCATGTCGCTATTACATTAAAAAGATTAGTTGCAGAACAGCAAGCTCTGTCACTGGAACTCCAAAGTAGAATAGGGAGAGAGTTTCTGGGCCAATGACGCTAAGGAGACTGGCGTTTCTCTCTCACCTTTACAGGATAAATGAAAACAGTTTAAGAAATTGATTCCCACAAGTTAGAAATACCTATATCCAGGACCAGCGTACAAAATTTAAAAGAGCTTTAACCACATCGAGAACTAAAAAAATCGATCTTGTATATAGACTAAGTGACATCAGGTGAGCAAAAGCACGGATAAGTACTGGAGACAAAGAAACTTCAGATAAAGATAAAGAAATGAACTTGTAGAGTGTTCCATATTCGTCATGTCGCTATTACATTAAAAAGATTAGTTGCAGAACAGCAAGCTCTGTCACTGGAACTCCAAAGAAGCTACTGAAAATCTAAACTGTGACAGGTTTCATTCACTGAAGACGTGCAATCCATTCGCTAATCTCAATTATAGCAATGCGGCGTGATGTGCAGCAGCACTTGGAAGCCCCAAGGCTTAGGCTACCCGCTGAGTACTTTAACGTTGATCACGGCTGAAATGCGTTACTGAATTCACTTCGACACGATTTAAATGCTTTTTATATTTTTATATGCTTCACAAAGATAGAAATGTCAATGTGAAATGGTAATCCAATAATACGTTTTTAAAAGAACCCTTTTATCTCAGTAAGTCTCTCACAACTAAAAACTGAACGTCGGTTCAACTAATGAAATTAAATTTCTAGTAGTATCTAGAAAATAATATCGGTATTACCGACAGGTTTGAACTATCTGGGGAATTTGTTAATGTTTTGAAAACTTTTCCTACATTTATGTGAATTTTCGCATTTGTTTCTCTGCATCTATAAGACCGGGATGTACAAATATTTTCTTTAAAGAGTGATTAATTTTATCACGTTAGAAGATATCTCATCTTGCAATCTCTGTTCTGGTATTGAAGAGCAATACTTTATTCCTAAGACAGAAATAAAGACATGAGTATTAGTCAGACAAATTTTCGGACGACAATAGCTGAAACACAGGAAAAACAGTACAGGCAGAATGTCACCAAGAACCGTCGGGAAAAACTATAGATATCTTAGTAGAAATGTCGAGCTGGTATAAGGAATTTACGACTGACACTGCACCACAGAAAACTGAGGCTTTTAGATTGCAGATCTAGCGTGAAAGTGAGTTGAAGAAGCGATTCTCTTGACATGTTTCTCTCCAACTCCTGAAACTATGACGTGGAGAGAAACTATGACTTGGACGTTTGGACACAGCAAGGATACTGATTTGGTAATTACTGAAGGTATGCTGAATGTTCTCATGAGTGGCAAACCCTGTTCACAGAGCTTTCATGACAAGAGTACTAAATTCCATATTCCAGCAGGAGAATATAAAGCCCCATACCGCAGTTGACATAAAAAAAAATGCTATGAGAAGACGTACATCTTCCAACTAGCCTTCAGTCAGCAATGTGCATGAATGGAAATAGCACGTGTTTGACACATGGCAAGAAATTCTTCAAGATGAAGTTCTGAGTCTGTTTTATGCCATGCCGCAACGAATATAACAGTGTGTTCCTAAAAATTTTTGCGAGTGGTCGCTTTTGCTAATCTGCATTTATGAGGTCGAGATATAATGCCGCTTTAGGTATTTTTCTGGTATTGTCGAAAGATCGCGGCGCCACACCAGAGTTGTCAGTGCACATGGATATCACAGATATTAGTGATGTCTTGCAGCAATCTGCGACGACGAATGGTAGAAGCTGAAGAAGACTCGCCCTCTCTCTGTAAGTTCAGCAGCGCTCTCGCACAGAGGTCAGCTTAGAGCCAAGTATGTAAGCTGAACTCAGCGGAAGCAGTCAACACCATCAGGTAGCATCAAAATGTTATTCAATTTTTAATAGAAATGTATTTCAGGAAATGTTCACATTATACTTCAAGAAAACAATTTGTTAATTAGCGTAATAAGTGAGTCGTTAACAGCCAATTATAGCTGTAAATTATCGACCACTACTGTGCAAAGAAATTCATCAAGTAAAGTAAATCTTTTTAATCCTTCATTTAATACAATGAACTAATGTTTCATCCGTTGTACTTCCGATGAGTCATCTCCTAGAGCAATCAACGAGCCCACAGGTGGACGGTGTTATGCATGAACTGACAAGGTGGCACAACTTCATTTCGAGCTATTAACGAAACCGCAAATATCTTAACGTAAACTCAGCGTCAAGATGAAATCTAGCTTTTTAAGAGTTAAAGTACCGAAAGTGAAATAAATATATGTGCTTATATCTTAAAACTATATAAATATAGCGAAATTCTGAATTTATATAGAAGTGGTGCTTGGTCATGTGATGCTTTCATAGGTGATTTTCATTTCTATATTTTGCGTTAACTGACTCCAAGCCAAAGTAAGTCTCTTAGTCAAATGATGCAAATTACAGGAGTATGCGATATGACTGTATTAGTTCAGGCTATGCTTAATGATATTTAACTGATACACCAGGAAAATATCATCACTATCCAGTGTTTATGCATTTTATTTGCCCATTTGATGAAGTAGTACCTCCTTCCGTATCCTATAATTATTATCACCGGACGATTGTAGTTTCTTCTGGTCGTAACAATTTTGTATTCATTAAAATTCTGATTGGAGGCTGGGGAGAATGACTCATAAATAAAAAGTTAGATCACTTTACGAGATATCGCATCTTATGATGACATCGAAAGAATGGCAACAACTGAAATGTAGATTGAAGTTGCAAAGCGAGAGTCACTGAAAACCGTTGGCAACGTATTACTGATGACTGTACAGAGATCTTGAGTTGTAAAGTGTTGCTCACCACTGACACCGTAATAAAGATAACTGAGATGTGCATCGTGTAGAGTAATTGGGGAAAGCAACGTTTCTCGGGACCCGCTCCTCACCAAAACGTGGCGTAAGGAGATATTTGGACGCAGCAACTGAACTGACATGGTAATTGTTAAGGTGGGCTGAATGTTTGTACGATTTCCGAGACCTACATCTCTTGTAAATCTCGACTCTTAGTCTTTCCTTAACTGCCATTTCATTCCCTTCTCGCAGATAAGCAATGTCTTATCTCCTGAGAATTTATCCTGTCGTCATGACAGTCGCTCAGTCGGACTTCTTAAACTTACTGTGTGAATGTGGTATTACAGGTAGGACGGTTAAGTTCGTAGACTTCGACATTGACTTAGCTATATCATTCTATACGGATTATTAGTGTAAATAACCCTGACACACAATAGAAATTGTTATAATAGAAGAATTATTGAAAATGTAAAGGAAGTTCCGTAACATTAGCCTAACTCTAGCCCACAGCATGTTAGGAACGGTACGGAAAGATGACAGTAGACCAATTAACTACCATGCTTAGCTAAGAAACACAGAAAGTCTTTCGAATTTTAAACCCACTAGGGAACCAATCATGCTGAGAAAGAATTGGAGCCGGCCGTCGTGGCCGTGCGGTTCTAGGCGCTTCAGTCTAGAACCGCGTGACCGCTACGGTCGCAGGTTCGAATCCAGCCTCGGGCATGGATGTGTGTGATTTCCTTAGGTTAATTAGGTTTAAGTAGTTCTAAGTTCTAGGGGACTTACCACCTCAGCAGTTGAGTCCCATAGTGCTCAGAGCCATTTGAACAGAATTGGAGTAGTAGAATAGTAGGAATTCATGGCAAATGGTGGCATCGGCTGTAACGCTTACTGACGAATCAGCAGAAGCAGGTGCGGTGCAAGTTGTAGCGTCAAATATATATTAAGAAATGTTCCTGAAAACAGTATGACTGTCATATTACATAAATAAATTCTTTGTGGTCTTGTTCATTGGTCAGTGAAATGTTAACTATGTTCAGAGGCCCTGAGTTTTATCGATTCTCCATCACAAAGACTAACTGACGCAGGCACTGTGGTATATTATTTGCTGCTGGACCGAACTTGAGGAGATGCATTAACAGTCACCAATATCGACACATCAGGCAGCTGAGTTGCGCTTAGCTTCAGCTCGGTTGATTCACAAACAGCTGTTTATCTTCATTCATGTCGACGACTGGATCATACAGTGGTGCTACACAGGTTTAAATAAAATGTTAGGTCGGTTGTACAAAGGAAAGTCTTGTTGTCAATAAAAACTTTTGGTCAACAAAAACTGTTATGTTACATACAAAGTGACTCCTTTTTTAGCACTTTATGACCATAGCTATTTCATACATGAGAGACTTAATGTTATGAACACAATGCTTTCGAGTACCGAGCTGAGAAATACGGTTAACAAGCGCAAGGCGGAGGCTATGTTCTTCTAGGTTCATAAAAAGGATGATATTTAAAAAATTTCCATGCAAAAACTTTGTTTTATTTTGCTTGACTCAGTGAACATAGAAGACATTTTGACGTTTCTTCTGTATTTGGCCGTAGCTTTGTATCTACTTTTTATAAACTAAATAATGTCAGTACGGAATTTGCTCTCTGATAGCTTAATGTTAGTGCAAACCAATAGGTTCTTGATAAGTTATGTTAGTCAAATATTTTAGAATGGTTTTTACCAGAATATTTAGGCACGTGCAGCGTACCTTGATAAAAAATGATTGATCTCACACGTTATAAGGATCTATAAATGAGTTTTGGCCCACCACAGTATATCGTAATCTACGCGCCTTAGGACTGTGACAGTCGGCGTCCTTAAATAACGTATATAATTCCGCACTTGATTACTTACAGTACTGTAAAAACAGTCAGGAAAGAAGATACGTATCCCTGAAGATGCGAACATCAAGAAGGGAAACATGTGAAAAGATCATATCCAATTCGTTCCCTTTGTACGGATATATTAGAGTTTGCCCTCGGTTCACATAATCTTCGATCATGAATGGAAGAAATTAATACATCAAATTTAAAAGTAGTTTTCACAATGAATTATAAGAAGAAAAAAATGTTTAAAATACATCACAGTGAGACTGCCGCTAATTAACACTGACAACAAGGAATCATTTGACAATATTATGTAGTCACTTCTATGCCTGCAAGTATTGCTGTAGAAATAAACTTGAATTCCAAATGCGAAACATATTCGAAATATGAATGCCACTCAGCGAACAAACTACACATGCATTTTGGTAATTAGTAAGTGAGGCAGCCGGCCGCTGGTGGCCGAGCGGTTCTTGCGCTACAGTCTGGAACCGCGCGACCGCTACGGTCGCAGGTTCGAATCCTGCCTCGGGCATGGATGTGTGTGTTGTCCTTAGGTTAGTTAGGTTTAAGTAGTTCTAAGTTCCAGGGGACTTACCACCTCAGCAGTTGAGTCCCATAGTGCTCAGAGCCATTTGAACCATTTTTAGTAAGTGAGGCAGAAAAACGAGCACACGCATAAGCAACCAAATTGGAGTGGAAGATGTAATTATGAACGTATTAAAAGTAAAACGGAGGTTGCTGAGACATGTATGCAGATAGAGGGATCAAGGACGTTCTTCAAAATGGTTCAAATGGCTCTGAGCACTATGGGACTTAACATCTGTGGTCATCAGTCCCCTAGAACTTAGAACTACTTAAACCTAACTAACCTAAGGACATCACACACATCCATGTTCGAGGCAGGATTCGAACCTGCGACCGTAACAGTCACACAGTTCCGGACGGAGCGGGACGTTCTTCGTTGGATTCCAAGACATAAGAAAAAGTCGGAACGACAACGTAACTAAAGATCGTTAGGTGACGTACGACAATATGCAAGACCAACATGGAACGAAACACTTCTCTGAATCAGGTTTCCAGGCAGGTTATTGACCTTAGTAGCCGGGGGAAGAAACGTGGGTTTTGTTACACTTTGCATAACGTGCTCGGACGAATACCACAGCGTTGCCTAAACGTTAAATGTTCTCTACAGATGGAAGACTATTTCTGGAAAGAGAGTTGGGAAAGTTGCGATTGTGCAAAGCATCATCACAAATTAGTTCCCATAGACAAGTCTCCAAAAAGAGTAATTTCAAAAGTTGTGAAACAGAATACCAATGGCTAGAAACCAATCCGATAAAACACTTTCTCAACAACTAAACATTCATTTGGGGATACTGCTGCCCCTAAATATGCGAAGTGCTGACAACGTATCCACAAAAACAGTTGAGAAATTGTACTTCCAATGCGCTACTTCCCATTGTCTTTGAGAATCACATGCTTCTTTGAAGCAGTGCTTACAGATATTTATGAGGATCTAATGGATGACTAGACTTCATAATTTATATTTTCTGTTTCAAGCTAATGCCAAATATGTGGACACTCATCTGTGACTTGATGACATCTTTTCCGTGTACATTCCAGCACGCGCTTTGGCGAATACTTTGATGATATTGATGCACCATTAGTGTACTTTCATGTATAGGCATTACGTATATTTTGCATGCTGCTGAATGGAATCCAACCAGTCTACTGACTGAAGACCACAACAGAAAAATTAACACCAGAAACAACAGCAACACGTTCTTCACATTATTTTCCGCGTATTTTCCACAAAAGTACTGAGAAGTGTAGCTCTGCCATGCAAAGAGTGTCGTTTATTTTTTGACATATGAGATGTTCATTGAACCATGATATTACGGACACACAAATCCGTAGCGATCAACTTGCGCGTATGAGCCAGGCATTCCTAAGAGGAAAAGAGACTTTTTCTACAGCACGCAACGAAAAACGGAAAAAGACTGCTCACAAGCAAGGTATTACGTTTAAAACCTTTATATTCATTTAGAGACACCTATAGTCGCCAGCAGGTAATTTGAATAAAATATAAACTTTATTTCCCCGCGAGGATTTCAGTTCGCTTCCCAGTCAGGTGTCTTCGTTTTTTGCATGATGCCATTTAAAAATTAAGTACATCTTTCGATTTAGAATAGTTCATCGATGCGTGGTTTTCTCAAGAATAAGATTTTGATCTAAATACTGCACTCCAGCTTTGAGGTAAGTGAAAAATGCTTACAAAGTTGTTCTTACGGTTTTGTATGTGGCACTGTAAACACAAATCTGATTATATGACATAGAGCAGTAACGGGTTGCCATTTGTTTCTGAGGAATCCACGTATTTCAAAGTTACACATAGGTTATGTGAAGCAAGTAACTGGTTCTGTCAGTAAAAATTTGTTTCATACAACAACATTTAAATCTATGCCATGCGGGCCTTTGTTAGTTGTGACACCAATGCGAAAAGGATGCAAACAGCAGAACCCCCATTCAAAGGCGCACAGATTGTTAAACATTATTTCTCAGGAGAAATTCATTATATTCCGCCCGTTCACAGACAATCGACAGGTGTTAGGCTCAGCTTTCGCCAAATTCGGTAGTCATCCAAGACATCTTCTGTACTAGTCTAAGTTCTGTGTCAGTATTTTTATGGCAACTTTTTTCGATGTGTATAGCAGCGGTTGTAATATTTCCCCAAAAATAGTATCAACGCAGTGCGTCAGTTTTGACAGACGGCTTCAGACATTTCACCATCATTCTAGGAAAGAACTGCTCACGTCCTTATATTGAACAAAATCTGATGTTAATATTTGGTTTGTATGGCGCTCAACTGCACGGTTATTAGCGCCCGGACAAAGTCCCAAACTTTTCAGTCTACTCACGCCACTGTTCCCGCATGATGATTAAATGATGAGAACAATAAGAACACCCAGTCTCCGGGCGGAGAACATCCCCAGCACGGCCAGGAATCGAACCCGCGACCCCACAATCCAGAGGCAGCAACGCTAGCCACTAGAATACAAGCTGCGAACGTACTGAAGCTAATGGTGAGATACGATATACACTTGTGATCAAACTCTGTCTTGACGATAGTAAATTTCTGCTGAAGTACTTAGATTTAATAACAGTGGGTTGTAAAATTGATTTGCTGAGCTCTAGTGCATTTAAACGGGGCTAACTAAATATGCTGCCGATCTGGCTACAGCAGTAAGAGTCTTATGCCACCAGACAAAACGCTCCTCACCTTTACACAATGTTTACATACGTAGTCTGCTTATGGAACAACAGCTCGCTCAGCATCCGCTGGATCTTCTCTGAACTCTCGCAATGTAAATCGTGGTATCTGCTAGGCTATAAACTGTCACCAAACCAAATGTAATTCGGAAGTTTGAATCTCGTCGCATCCCGTCTAAAAAGCTCCTTCGTCTTCTACGTCTCATTCAAGGCTGTCTGTCTTCCAGAACAGCAAACAGAATGTCCCTTGATCCGCGTTCAAAAACTGAATGTACCTTCCTTTCCTGTGTTGTCACTACTACATGCATCTCTTCACTTCAAGTCCTTGTGCACCATTTATCTCTGATGTGATCCGCATAACTTTGCTTTATTGGAATTTCCTCCTCTTCCTCCCTTGTTGATTCCTGGTAACTCTTACAGCACAAATGCGTTCAGAGTACCTGACGTAGGCTGTTATATTACCGTTACTGTTTGGTCTGCGTCCTACGGTACATGGCTGCAGCCGAGTTCTCAAACAGTTTAACTGTTCCTGTGATTGAATTTGTGTTGGCAGAGTACAGCACTGTGGCGAATCTCGATTATCTAGGCAGACGCTTTTCCATGATTTCGCTATGCTGATCACTATGAGTTGAGTAGTGTGGCTGACAAGTTCCCGCGTGACTGGAGAAACAATTATACTTACCAGGCTAAATGACCTTCTACGCACCTTACGCTGGCAACCGTTCTAAAGAGTGATACATTTGGTACGCACTGCGTCTGTTGAGTCTCCTGCCCTGTTTCCCTTTTCATCTGACATCCTACGCATACACTTTATTGTGTAGTCGCTATAGTACGTTCTGACATTTGGTTCTTATGTTTCCCTCGACACATTCTCAATGTTAGCAGTCACGTACTCATCAAAATTCGCTAATTATTTAAATTCCCTAAGCAATAATAGATAGTTTCTTTCTCTATGTTCAATAACACCCGAACTGAACTATATGGGCAATATGCAGCCTGTATAAAATCTGTAGCGGCGTATAAGCGTGGCTTGGTTGGGTCCATTGTCCCAGAGAGGTGCAGAGTCTGGCGACTGTAACGTTGCCGCAGTGTGGGTCGGATTTTCCGCACGTAAGCCACCAGAATGCTATTGCCATAGCGTCGGCCGTGGAGATAGTAGGTGGAGGACGCAGGGTCGCATTTTGTGCAGCTGGCTTCATGATCCTGATATCTCCATTCTTCTCACAGTGAGACGTCAGATCGTCCTGGGAGGTGGCCGAAGCTTCTGTTGGGTGGCGTTCTCCGCATCGTAGTAGATGAATCCTGCGGGTCCTCAAATTTTTTTCATCGGGATGCCAGTTAGATAATTACCAATGTTCGTCACTTATAATATAACTGTTCCCCATCGCAAAACAGCTTACAGTGCTCAATCTACAACCTAAACGTTATTTTCGATGTTTTGAACTATTTTAGTTACGCATTCAGAATCCAGCTGCAATTAGTAACTTCTCTCCTTCACACATGGCTATGTGAATATTTCAGACCAGGTTATGAGCGGATTTTTGTTACCTTTATACGTCTAAGTATACTTTACACGAGGTATGTTGAAAAAATTCAAAACAAAAACACTGGTTACCTTCGAATTTCTAACTCGCTTTTTGTTGCATATACTACTAATAAAACATAAATAAAATCCATCTGAAATCGTCGTCTAAGACAATGCACTAACAATTCTTAAATAAGCAAAAAGTGTAAGCTTTTAGTCAGTTTTCAAAGTAGAGTTTCTGGGTTGAAGTACACTGAAATCTGGGCAGCACATAGCTATTTTTATAATGATACCAACAGGAATAGCACACAATCAGCACTCACCTACATAAAGAAAAGTCGCATATTAACATTGATATCAAATATCAAGAAAACTTCTCGATCGATTCATTTCACATTTTTCAACAGTACTTTAAAAAACGTTTGCACAGCAAGAAATAATTGATGTAGAGTATATTTATCTAGGTAACATAGTTAAGCGATTAACATAGTAAGATCACAGATTAATGTAAGCTCATTGTAAATGTGAAATGCTGCTTCACTAATAACGGATGTAACTGCCTGAATGTTGAATGGAAGCATGCAAACGTGCATGCATTGTGTTGTATGGTGCCAGTTTGTGAGATGAATATCCATCCCTGTTGCACTTGGTCGGTCAGCAGATGGACGGATAATGTTGTTTATGGAAGATTTGGAGTTCCAATATGTGCTTCATTGGACACAGATCAGGTGTTAGAACAGATGATATCGTCAACACCCTATAGAGCATGGGTTACAACAGCGGTAGGTAAGAGAGCTTATCCTACAGGAAAGCACCCCCTTCAATGCCTATCTTGAATGGCAGTATAACAGGTCGAATTACCAGGTTTTGGCTTGTGAGCTTAAGTATGTGAATCAGGACGGCTGGTCTCCAAAGGTTGCCCCTCCCTGTCTAGGGGAAGGATGAGTGAGATAATGAGTTTATTTATCACCCAGTGATACTTTTTGAACCTACTTCTATCCTGTAAATGTTCCTGAAAGAGTGGGTGGATGAATTAGCCTATTTTAGAGGTTGTGCATTGACCAGAGACTGAACTCCAACCTGAGCGAAATATGCCAAATGAAACGTGCAGACCTACTGGCACTATCCTTGTCGGCTCCTTATATGACAATGTACCTACATTGATATTACTGATGTAGTTTACAGCTGTACATGTGGTCGTTAGTTCTTCATGTAGTATATTTCGCCGGTCGGTGTGGCCGAGCGGTTCTAGGCGCTTCAGTCCGAAACCGCGCGACCGCTACGGTCGCAGGTTCGAATCCTGCCTCTGGCATGGATGTGTGTGATGTCCTAAGGTTAGTTAGGTTTAAGTAGTTCTAAGTTCTAGGGGACTGATGACCTTAAATGTTAAGTCCCATAGTGCTCAGAGCCATTTGAACCATTTTTTTAGTATATTTCAGTCGGTTTCCGCTTAGTGCCACAATTCAGCAGTTAATTTCGTGGCTATATTTTTGACTAGGTTTCATCAGTTTTTGAGTGTAAGGAACATCTGAGTCTGAGGAGATGCTGCCACGTTAACTTAAAGAACGAGCAGAGTGTTTCATGCTTTAGTTAAATGCTACAAACAAATGTGTGTTTTTTCAGAATACTTTTAAATCCTTTCTTATCAGAATGCTAGTGTTTTTAATGTGTTTGTCTGTTCTTTAGTCTTAATCTTCTGTTGTTGGCTACGCAATATAGCACTGTAGTCGATCAAAGCTCATCCTAATGTGTTTAAATGCATACATCAGCACCTTCAGCTATTTTATTTAGTTGTTTCGAGGCCACTTCTCCTGGAACATGTTAATCCAAGTTCAGAAATTTTGGTCTGATATTAAAACTATTAAGCACAGGACAGAATTGCCACGTGTCCTCCACTTACTTTCCAACGAGCCATGCTATGCTTCATATTACCCTACATAAAATTACGAACCGGTCAAGTACCAAAATGTATAACAAATGCAGTAGAGGAAAATAAAATTAGTTACTGAGATGAGTATAATATTCCCCCGCTCATCATCTCGTACTCTTGAATTCATGTGACAGTTAAAGTTCGCGTTGTGAATTAAATCTACGATAAAAATGTCAATGGTCTAATTTAATTGCTTATCCACTTGACTCAAACAATCTCACGTATGGCCAAATTGCCTGGTGTAAATATACACTGCCGGGAAAAAAAATAGTACACTATTTTAGAGGTTTCCAGTACACTCAAGATTTGTTGTTGCAGCCATGCATGCGAGATAAATGAAATGATTACATTTACAGATCAATGGCACAAGGGATTCTTAGGTACCAGGTACCAAACCATGCTGAAACACAGGTATTAGGACGCGGTGTAGTCTCCACAGACGGCAATGCAGGTTTCGACTCTGGCATCCTATCGATCCTACAGATGGCTAATACTGTTCCTGGTCACGTTATGCCATGCCTGCTGAAGCTTTTCACGTAGTTCTGTAAGAGTTGCTGATTGACGAATAGCACGAGTCACTTCTCGTTTCATCATGTCCCACACGTGCTCAACGGGAGAAGAACCCAAAACTAGTGCTGGTCAGGGAAGCTGCTGCGCATCTTTCACAGCATGTTGCGCTTCACAAGTAGTATATGAGTGAGCATTATTCAGTTGGAACAGCACATCATCTTCCTGTTGCAACAGCAGCAAGAGAACGGGTCTAACAATATTCTGCACTTACCATGTGCTGATTAGCGTCCCCTCCAGTAACAACGAAGGTGAACGAGAACTGTAGCTTGTAGCATCCCAGGTCATAAGGCCTGGTATGGGGTCAATGTGTCTTGGAGGAATGCACTCTATGATAAAGCACTCACCACGGCTACGTCATACAGCAAAACGACCGTCACACGAGTGCGGGCAGAATGTGCTTTCATTGCTGAAGACCACGGCTCGCCATTCAATTTCCAACCGATCCTGTGACGACACCATTCTAGAAGTGCACGTTGATGCTGATCGTGAGTGGCAGAGGAGATAGGGTTATGCCTGCTCATAGTCCAACTGCTAATTAGAGGTTCGCAACAGCTCGTGTTAACACGTCTGTGCTCACAAGGTCTCCTATCTGTGCTATGGTATCTGTAGGATCTGAAACTGCTGCCCTTATAATACGACGATCCTGGCGAGCGTCTGTGTAGCGTGGATGTCCAGAACCTCATCTACGGGTGTGAGAATTGTCACGTGACCAGCATCGGTGCGCAACTGACGCAGCACGTCCAGTTTGGTTTTTATTTCTCCGAGAGGGCGATCACGCCACTCGGAAGGTCACAATTTAATCCCTTTCAAACACGCTTAGCTGGCTTTAGGAAACACAAGTGAGTCTCCGTGGCATCGTGACTTGCCCGCTTCACACGCATTGGTAGCTATGTCCCTACGTTATCTGTTGGCGGACGACGGTGAAACTATTATCAGATAATCTCCTATAGCCCAGATGGCAAATGCCGTCATCGAAACAAAATCAACGTAGTCTTCCCTGGTGTACTAAGTTTTCCCGGCCGTGTACTTTGTGTAACAATCACCATTTACACCGTATTGTACCATGGCCAGTCCCCTCTTGTAATAACGAAGCTTAAATCTTTTCAAACACTCCCTTGCATCTGCCGTCGTTTTCGTGACGATGAGTTCATTTTTTTTCTATTCTTTCCCCCTTTCATATTTTGTATCTCACCACTTCGTAACCAAAAGTTACTGACTTTCCTTATATAGTCCACCAAAAACGGTTTTTTTTACTGATTGTTGTTTATGTATCGTGAGTATGTTCATCCTGAATGATTGCAAAATTAGTGAGGTTGAGCGGCGAGAAAAATCCTCCTGTGTACATAGTTTAAGTGGTGACTACACTTGTTAAAATATCGTTATTAAAGTTTAAGTACCTAGTTGAGTAATTCTGAAGCGTGTTCGGAATTAGTATTACCATCGTAAAGTGGGCATTTCTGATGAACAGCACAGTGCTGTTGAGCACAGTTGTACCAGTCCACCATCTTTTTTCTTTGTCTTTTTTCCCAAGCTTAATGTCCTTACCGCACCAATTCTTTAAACCACCAGTCCCTATTTTCCGATTTTCTACAAATACGATCTGATATCACTAATTACAAACGGTGTGAATTATTCCGAATATACGTGTATTACATGTTTGTTTCAGCCATTTAGCCAGTCCTATATCGACATTTTCTGTGAGTTTTTAGGTGTTACAGAAGATAATGGAAAGACATCTTGCAGTTGAGCATTTCCTTGTGACATGACGGACTATCATTTGAGTGGGTTTGGTTGCGAGCGGCGTTTGAGATGAGCGTTCTTCACGACGCGGACTCCAGGCGAGCGGCCGCAAGTGAGAGGGCATATTGGCTGCTGCTATGTGGCGAAAGTTCCATGTATTGAGACGAGCGATCCGGAATCACGGCGTCGTTGACCGCGGGCCAGCGTCACATGTAAAACTGTCGAAGTTTGAAACCGGGTGGGTTGACGTCAGATCCACTGCTGTCGCACACAATAGTTTCACAT
The DNA here is from genome assembly GCF_021461395.2 of Schistocerca americana. Lineage (NCBI taxonomy): Eukaryota > Metazoa > Arthropoda > Insecta > Orthoptera > Acrididae > Schistocerca > Schistocerca americana. The sequence goes on from NC_060130.1 coordinate 564,456,165, forward strand.
ATTGTTAAAGTTTGTGGTCGCAGAGTGTAAACAAATATTCACAGAGTGAGGGGTGATACTTCGTATTAAAGAGGGGAGCACCACGATTCTGGTGCAGATATTAATTTCAATTGTAATATGTAAATCGATTCAGTACCTAGAAGACTTTTGTAACCGATTATCACGAAATATTTTGTGGTGTCACCGCCAGACACCACACTTCCTAGGTCGTAGCTTTTTAAATCGGCCGCGGTCCGCTAGTATACGACGGACCCGCGTGTCGCCACTATCAGTGATTGCAGACCGAGCGCCGCCACACGGCAGGTCTAGAGAGATTTACTAGCACTCGCCCCATTTGTACAGCCAACGTTGCTGGCCATGGTCCACTGAGAATTACGCTCTCAATTGCCGAGACGATAGTTAGCATAGCCTTCAGCTAAGTCAATTGCTACGACCTAGCAAGGCGCCATTTATCCTTTGCTATGTATCTAATGAAGCTTGTACAGTAACAAGACCAATGTACACCAATTGTCGATTAAGGTTAAGTATTCCTGCAGCTACGTACTTTTCTTTATAGCATTCATTACGTATCCTGTTTCAGACCTCACGCCAGCCTGCGTGAGTTTAAGCGCGTGCCTTTCGGTTACCCGTCACTGTAGATTGGCTGTCTTGCCAGTCCACAACATTTTTGGCAACGACGATTTAACGGTCGTATTGCTCTAATTTACTTGTCATGGCATCGCCACAATCTCCAGATGTACTGTCCGTATGATGCGGCGATGGAAACCTGGACGGAGTGGTCACGCCAATTTGGATTTCATCTCGCCGCCTACAGAATTCGAGGTAACGAGCGGCAGCATCACTTATTGTCGTGTGTAGGGGTGCAAACGTACCGTGTGATAGTGAAATTATTTCCCCGACGTGACGTAGCAACTCTGTCCTACGAAGAAATTTTGTCTGCTTTAGATGCCTATTTCTAGGAATCAGTTAATGTAGTTGCAAAAAGGTATACGTTCTTTCGTAAAAACGTACGGCCGGTCAGACTAATCGGGAGTGGGTTGCAACTTTGCAAGGCCTTATAAGGGATTGTGCTTTTGAATGTGAATGTGGACTCCCTTATTCAGATACTATGGTGCGTGATGCAATTGCACAGAACGTTTCTGATGTTCGTATACGGGAGCAAATTTTGAAACTAGTCATTCCCTCCCTTCAACAAGTGATAGACATATTGGATAGGCAAGACACACTTGACTTTGCTCGGGAATCGTTTGAAACTTCGCCAGCTGTGTGTCACATTAACCGGCCCGCCGGGCGAGCTGCACGGAACTGTAAACAGCCCTCGCGCACGTCCGCGCAGCCACGTGTCCCTCGTCAGCATGCAAATGCAGTACTAAAGTCATGCCCGCGGTGTGCTACCAGACATTCGCGTGAGAATTGCCCGTCACGCCAAGCTATTTGCTTTTTCTGCAATAAAAAAGGACATTTTCAGACTGTTTGCCAGA